>NW_015627226.1:1225356-1231194 GCF_001515625.1 Sinocyclocheilus rhinocerous
TCTCTTGAACTGCACCTTCACTTCCCTTTTCCTTTTCTTCATTTTCTCCAATATCTCTGTATCTCCATTTTTTTCTAGTACCTATCACTTCTTCACCAGCAGGTCTACTGTTAGGATTAGAACTGTGTCCTTCTTGTTGCAAAATGACCACCTCATTGCAATTTGTTATCACAGAATGTTATTTATCTTAAAATGACTTAAATACCCGAGATTTAACAAACCTATGTTTCATACAAATATATCAAAACACATTTTCTAAAGTGCCTAAATGTCAAAATCAGTACAATATCTTTTTTGAAAAATCCTAATACTAAACACACTATAGCATTATTAGGCTGTGATATTTTTGAAGTGAAGTGAAATGTGGCTAAGTATGGTTACCCATACTAGGAATTAGTGCTCTGCATTTAACCCATCCTAAGTGCACACACACAGCAGTGAACGCACACACACACACCCAGAGCAGTGGCCAGCCATTTATGCTGCGGCACCTGGGGAGCAGTTGGGGGTTCGGTGCCTTGCTCAAGGGCACCTCAGTCGTGGTATTGAAGGTGGGAGAGACATCATTCATGTATACTCACATACATTCACCCCACCTCCAATTCCTGCCGGACCTGAGACTCGAACTCGCAACCTTTGAGTTACGAGTCCAACTCTCTAACCATTAGGCCACGACTTCCCCATTTTTGTGTTGCTGTCTGCTCAAGCTTCCTCCCTTCCTATACAATAAATCCATGTGAACATCTGTCTGCTAAATTTATTAATGTAACTTTCCAATCGATAATGATTCAGTATTCTGAATGACGATAATAATAGGGTGCCCCTGATAGCCTAACAGGTGCTAGCAGTTTAATACTCAACTAGGTTAATAAAGACAAAACTACAGTAGCGTATTTAGGCCTACAGATTAAACTGACCTGCACTTGAAGCCCTGAAGAGTAATTTTGCTACATTGCTTCTTCTGGCCGCTTCCTCTCCTTCATCGTGTCCCACGCATCGGTTCTGTTTGGAACCGTTTGACGGAAGCGGCGGAACAGACGTGAAGCTGCCAGTCAAGACCGATTTATGATTTATTATCGAATGACAAAATCGGAAATTATCACTTTAGTATCCGGCTTTAGTATCACATTGAGAAGGCAAAAATATAAAATATTATTAATAATAATAACTAAAAAAATTAAAAAAGGGCAGTGGGCCAAATCAGCCGCCAGGCCACCGGGAATTCGCCCGGTGCTCCAGGTTGGACAAAAGTGTGAAAAGGTATTATATGACTTTACTAACTTGGAGTAGGCCATTTTATTCCAAAAATATTTAAAATGGATTCTCTGTCACAGAATGCTATAAAACACATTACATAATTTGAAATATGGTGAAAAAAAAAAAAAAACTGTGGTGGAATTTTCATTACTTTCAGGAAGAAAAGACTCTTTAGGACTTGCTCACTAAGTGTTGGCACACAAATTATTTCATATTTATGATCATTTCATTGTGTTGATATTAGCAACTGATGTTTTAATTGCAAAAAGAAAATTACAACATGAAAGGATCCTATTAAGGTATATAAGCAGTACCTGAAGACCTGACACTAACCTATAGAGACTTGGTTTCACCATCACGATTCCCTCCAGAAAGTACACGAGGATGGACTGGAGAAGGTCATTATGGTGAAGCCCAAGAGAACGGCTCTTTCTTCTCCCACGCTGGACTCTGGGATTTGAGCTCTGGCTTTCTCACTCCACTTCATCACCCTCTCTTTCCTCCACTTGCCTCCATTTTCCTGCAGTTGGGCTTGCTGGTAGAAGACATCCCTAAAAAACTGTTAAAGGAATAAATCACCCAGATGATATTTACATAACTTTATGTCATTACAAGCCTATATGCTGTTATTTTTCCATGAAATACAAAAGGAGAAATTCTGAAGACTCATCATAAATGCATAGTGAAATTCTCTAAATAAATAAATAAATAAATAAAACCAATAAAACTATAAAAGCAGTTCATACTTTCAAAAGCAACTCAAACACCTATATGTTTGAGTAACATATAGTTACTTATATTGTATATTATTATTATGTATGATTATGTATGACTTATGACTTGGGGGGTTACTCAAAGAATACTTATTATGGAAAGAATATAATTGTGTAAACTGAATGTATTTTTTTTTTACAGTTACTTGCATGTTATTTACAATTAAATTAAAATGTATTATAGTTTACATTTTAATATAACCACAATTTAAATATACTGACAAGCTAGTAATTCTTTTAAAAACTGATCACATGCTTTCATTACAATTACACGCTTTCAATCAACATAACTATCTGACATTATAACAAAGTGCAATTTTTAACGTGTTAAGAAAGTATAAAAGCAGTTCATACTTTCAAAAGCAACTCAAACACCTATATTGCATATAGTTACTTATATTGTATATTATTATTATGTATGATTATGTATGACTTATGACTTGGGGGGTTACTCAAAGAATACTTATTATGGAAAGAATATAATTGTGTAAACTGAATGTATTTTTTTTTTACAGTTACTTGCATGTTATTTACAATTAAATTAAAATGTATTATAGTTTACATTTTAATATAACCACAATTTAAATATACTGACAAGCTAGTAATTCTTTTAAAAACTGATCACATGCTTTCATTACAATTACACGCTTTCAATCAACATAACTATCTGACATTATAACAAAGTGCAATTTTTAACGTGTTAAGAAAGTGTGCTCTCTTTAAGTACATTTAAGTGGCCTCTTATTTAATTATTATATTATCTGTAAGTACAGCTTTTTTTAAATACGCTTTTAAGATTTGAAGTACACTACAAGTGCACATTTAGTACAGTTAAGCACTTCTTTTTTCTTTTTTTTCAAGAACGTACAGGTTGGAACAACATGAGAGTGAGTAAATGAAGACAATTTCATTTTTGGGTGAACTATCCCATCACTTAATTTGATATAAAGTTAAATATAAAACAGTGGTGGACAGGAAATAGACACTATGACGGACTGTCAGTTAGACTGCTATTGTTATATTTGGAATAACTCAATACTAAGTAGTACGTATCTCATACTAGTGTCACAACTGGACAATTAGCTTTAATAAAACAGAAGACTAAGGCAGTGGATGTGATCTCCATACATGTGTCATCGCCGCGCACCCTGCAGGGTGATGTTAACAGGAACACTGAAAGACCCCCGAGGGGACTGATTCAACAACATTTCTATCTTACTAAGTAACCCTTAACTGGGTTACAGCACTAAATTAACACAACACTGACCCCACTTTGACAAGGTCAATGTACTATACATCCAGACATAGAACCAGCATGCTGCATAGCCGTCTGACCTGTAGTGCACAACAGAGTGCACTTAAGGGATTGTTTTCTTCTCATCCAGATGAGATCAGCAGAATATCTTTCCTTTGCCTGAACAGGGATGCTACAGAGGGTTTCTATAGGAACCCCTGCAGCCAGACCATAATTACGTCCTATGGGATTCTAAGCACTCCTGACAGTTTTTTTTTCTTATTCTATTTTTTACATGTACAAAACAATGAAGTAAATGAACAAAGAACTGCATAAAAAATAAACTATTATGTAAAAGTGTCCAAATCCCAGCCCTTTCTGCAGAAACTCATGGAATTATCTTTACTTTACTGTAACACAGATTCTAAAATGATGTAAGTTCCAAATCTTACCTCAAAACATGCGTTCTTCTGTGCATGATAGCTTTATGTCGCTATTAAACTAGACTATGTTTTGAATATGGATATTTTTCTTACAAAAACGCATCGATTCACTACAGAAGGACTTTGTTCACCCCCCGGAGCCGTGTGAGACACTTTTTTTTTATGGATGGGCGATTTTTATTTAAGTTCTTTTGGACTGAAGCAATGCAACACCCGCTGAGTGGCATTAAACAGCTTGAAAGATCAAAGACAATTTTTAATATAACTCCAACTGGATTCGTCTGAAAGAAGAAAGTCATATACACCTAGGATGCCTCGGGGGTGAGTAAAACGCAGCCTAATTTTCATTTTTGGGTGAACTAACCCTTTAAGGATCAATGTATTTAGGGGTCCATGGCATCAAAGAGTCATTTAGGTGGCTGCAAGGGTGTTGTTATATAGGTGTTCTGACTTGTCTTTTCTGAAAAAAGTGAAATAAATATATAGTTCAGTCATGAAACTCTAGATGGCGCAGGCTGACGGTTGTTAATGTAACTGATGATATTCAGAGAGTTAAACGACTTGGCACAAGCTGATTGGTTCATGCTGCATACGCAGCCACTGAGCTTACTGCCTTGCATTTATATGGGTGGCTAGCATTCACTTGAGATTCCTGCAGTGCGCTTTCAGAGTTTCTCTGAAACCCTCCACCTTCCCCAGCTCCACCTGCATAGATCTGCTACGGGTTATTTTTAGTGCTGTCAAACGATTAATCGCGATTAATCGCATCCAAAATAAAAAGCAATTCAGCAGCAGCGTAGCAGATCTGTTCCGCCAAGACCAAATACATTAACATTGTCATATCCATCACCATGCTAAAATCTTCCGAGAGTTGTCATGATTGAACTGTGTCTTTTACTTAAAGTAAATTTTTTTATTGGTCTATTCAAATATCATGGATTCCAACCTATAGAATCCCTACCCATAGAAAAAAATAAAAATAAACAATTTAGTTTAACTTGACACCAGCTTGTTGATGTGAAGAACACATACTAGTTTTACTTTTTCTGTTTACTGCTTTTTTCTTTCCTCAGAAAATATGATGCATAAATTAAAAAGACACCACAATAAACATTACGGTTTTTCAGAGTTGTCTTTATACATAGTAAGTAAACTAAATTTAACATTGACTAACAAAATGTTATTAGTTTTATGCAAGTGAAAATTCTACCTTTTGCTAAGTTAGCTTTAGTTTATAGTGAAATTAAGTTGTAAAAATTCCAAATATTGACCTACATTTACATTTACATGTAATCATTTAGCAGACGCTTTTATCCAAAGCGACTTACAAATGAGGAGCAATCAAAACCAACAAAAGGGTAATAATATGTAAGTGCTGTGACATGTCTCGGTTAGCCTATCGCAGTACACGTAGCAAGGTTTTTTTATAATAAATAAAAAGAAAAACAAGTAGATAGTATAGAAAAAGAATAGGGAACGCTAACGTTAGAGGGTCTTTTTAAAATAAAAATAAAACAAGCCAAAAGAACAGAAAAATAATAGAGACTGCTAGTGTTAGAGGGTCATTTTTTATAATAAATAAAAAGAAAACAAGAAGATAGAATAGAAAAAGAATAGAGAATGCTAGTGTCAGATACTCTGACTCTGAAAGAAGACAAGTAGTAAGAACAAGGGCGTAGTTTTGGTTTGAACATTGGGGGGGTTAAAGTGTGAACTGTTTTAGTGGAGTCCCGGGTCATGCTCCCTCATTAGTTTTATTTATTTCTTTGATTGCTTATATGTTTATTTTTGCAAAATGATCTTTTGTGCTATCATCCACACATGCAAAGTTGGTTGATATCATAACTGCCATAAAGTAATAGCCTAGTTAACAATTACTTGTTTACATAGGATATATAATGTAGCCTATTTTATATTATTTAGGCACTCATAGGCTATAGTTTGACAGAATGTTCTAATTCAACATGCCATGGGAAGTCAATCTAACTTAACATTTTCTTATATTGATACTGTTTATATATTTACTCCTTAACAGTTCATCAGGCTCTTAATGATTTAATCTATGCCATTTCTTGGAATGTCTGAAGGCCAGGTTTTTCCATCACTCATCATTAGAACCCATTTTACACAT
>NW_015627226.1:1231376-1233412 GCF_001515625.1 Sinocyclocheilus rhinocerous
CAATCTAACTTAACATTTTCTTATATTGATACTGTTTATATATTTACTCCTTAACAGTTCATCAGGCTCTTAATGATTTAATCTATGCCATTTCTTGGAATGTCTGAAGGCCAGGTTTTTCCATCTCTCAAACTTAGAACCCATTTACACATGGCTCTCGATTCGGACTTGTACTTGCTCTTATGAAAATGTACCATATTTCTTAACAGCATTTGTTATAATAAGGCTAGCCTATTATTCATTACCAGGCCAGTAATGACTTATTTTTTTTAAATTAATCTATATAGCATTTGTTATGAAAAACAACAGCCTGCACATTTAGAAACAATAGCTACAACATGCCACAGTTGTAATATAAATCTATAGGGAAAAATCTATTCCCTTAACAGATTATCTATTATAAATTCTACATCAAGTTCAACAAAATGTACCACAATAAAAATAGGTCTACAATAAAACGTGATAAATTCTTCTGGTAAAAGTGGTCATGAGTAGTTTAAAAAGATTTTAATATATGTTAGTGCTGGTGCAAGATTATGTTTTCTCCTCTTTTCATCAGTCTTTTTAGTTTATGTACCTTTTTTATGCGACTTTATCCATAGCATTTTAAGGTGGCAATTTTCATCAGCCCATCAGCTTCGCGCAAATCTGATCACACTTTTCGAGCGCTCTGGTGAACACGCGCCACTCATGCACAATTAAAAGGACTGCACTTTATTGTGCTGATAACTGCTCTGTTCGGTTCGTAGCTTACGTGAAGTTAGCGCTCTAGGTTACCATTAACCATGATATAAATATTGGGGGGGTTGTACTTGCTATTTTTGGTTATTGTGGGGGTTACACAATTTCTAATGTTGAATAAAGCAAATCTGCAGGACCGGGCAGTTTTAGCAATGTGGTCTGAGAAATTCAGCTGATCATCAATCACAACTCCAAGGTTGTGATTGGAGTTTTTGAAGGAGTTATGGTGATGCGCCTAGCTGGATGGTGAAACTGTGATGAAGTGATGGGTTTGTTGAAACCACAAGCAGTTTTGTCTTGGCAAGGTTGAGTTGAAGGTGATGGTCTTTCATCCAGCAAGAAATAAGTAACATTTTGAAGAAATAAATAAGTAACATTTTGGCTTATGTCTAAAGAAAACATATTAAGTATAAGCTGTTCTGGCATTACTAGGATGGCGGTAACTAGGGTATTACTAGATGACTGTTAGTTGGTTACCAGAACCCCTCTGGCTGATACATATGAAAGTACTTTCAGAGGCCTTTGTGAAAAAGAACATGGCATCTATATACAGTAAAAGCATAGTACATTATATATGATTAACATAAGCTAAGCAAATTATGCTGATAACTCTATGAGAGACAAACATATGGGTCACAAGAAAAAAAAGGAGATATTGGTTTTAAAAAATAAACCAATTTAAAGGGGTCATATGATGCAATTTCAATTTTTCCTTTCTCGTTGGAGTGTTACAAGCTCTTGGTGCTTAAAGAAGATCTGTAAAGTTGCAATGACTAAAGTCTCAAATCCAAAGAGATATTCTTTATAAAAGTTAAGAGTCAGCCACACCTACCTAAAACGGCTCGTTCTAACACGCCCCACATGTCTACGTCACGATGTGGGAAGATTTGCATAACGCCGCCCAAATGTTCACGCAAAGAAAGAAGGCGTAACTTTTATTCTCGCTGTAGTATTGTTGACGCTGCAGCCATGTCCTGAAGACGCTGTGTGCTTCGTTGTGAAAGCGAAACTACTTTGTTTGACCTTCCAAAGGTTGCCGCAAGCCCTCCGGCCATTCTTTCGACGAATCCGCCGGCCGCGCCGTTCTCAAGCCCACCGGCCGTTCTTTCGACGAATCCGCCAGCCGCGCAGCTCACTCAGCCCGCTGGCTGTTCCTCACTCTAGGCCGCCGTGTGTGACGCTGTGTGTTTCGTTTTGAAAGCGAAACTACTTTGTTTGGCCTTTCAAAAGAGGACACAACTAGAAATCAGTGGTTAAGTTCCAGAACAGTTCAACCTAAATATTCAGATGTGTGC
>NW_015627226.1:1233624-1236428 GCF_001515625.1 Sinocyclocheilus rhinocerous
TGTTTGTCGTTTCTCCAGACATGGTTTTATGTTTACGCAGCGCGATACGCAACACAACGCGTAAAAAGACAGTATAAGTCATTATAATCAATAAATTATGTCCCTACTGGATGCAACAAATGGCTCGTTTGTAATGGGTTTTATTGTTTTTGTCTCGTTGCGCCAGGACACGGTATCACAGTATGGTAAGGGGCGTAACATTTCCGTCACAAGCAACGTCATATGACCCCTTTAATTTTAAATACAAAACATGCAAGGGAAACATTTTATAACACATTTTCTAAGAAGTCATTAACAAATATTGCATAATTCTTAACAGATACTTTAGGATACTTATTATGAAAATAAAATACTTTATACTTTAATAATATACTTTAAAAGAATATACTTGAGCGCAAACTGAATGTAAGGTTTTCGAACATTACATATTGCATGCTATTTGCAATAAAATTTAAATGCATTATTAAATGTAGTATAGCATGTATTAAATGCAATTAGCTGAAATTTAGAGGGCTTTTTCAATGTACTTAAGTATATATTTGTATATAATTTATTACTATTATTATTATTGCTTTTCAAATATGTTTGAAGTGTACTGTCAAATGTACTGGCAGTAATTTATGGCAAACTAAAATATGCTTATACTTTAATTTCTATTGATTCTTGGAGAGTATGTTATGAATTAGAATATATTTCTAGTTAAACATTTTAGAAAGATACATTTAGTACATTAAAAAAATTATTTGAATGATAAATGAGCAAATACATGTAATAATAATAAAATATAACATTAAACTTCACATTTAATATTGAATAACACACTAAAGTTAATTTCATAATCAAGTACTTTGTGCTTTAATATATTAGTAAACACATCAAAAAGTGTACTTCTTTAAAGCAAGAAACAGTCATGAAAGCATGCTCTTTTTTAGAAACCTTTTATTTCATGAATATTATGTTTCCTGTAAGTACAGTTTAAAAAAAAAAAATAGACTTGTAAGAATTGAAGTACACTATAAGTGCACATTTAATACAAGCACACTCTTTTTTCACAAGTGAAGGTACATTCAAATACAACTATATTGATTGAATTTTGCACATCTACTGTTTAAATTGTCTTCTATCTCTCTCCCAGCTGTTATTCTGCCAACTATATGGAGATATCTGCAGATACTAGAGGCACCACCTTATTTTCTTGGCTTGGGTCTATCTGCGTTCAGCTTCAGTGGGCTGGTGTCTGGTCCAGTGTTTGGTCACTGGTCAGACAAGACCAGAGCTACAAAGACCATCATCCTCTTCTCCAATGTGTTTGAAATTGTGGGTCAGTACTGAAGAATGGAGATGTATAATGTGATTTGGGTTTTGAAAAAGATCAAAAATCCCTCGTTCTTGTGCAGTTATGATCTCTTTGGCTTGCTCATTGCAACACACTTGTCTTATAGGAAACTTCATGTATTTTATGGGATATTCAAAATGGCTTCTTCTGTCCAGCCGACTTGTTGCAGGTGAGGATATTTTGAAGTTGCACTGTTCTGTTAGTCTCAAAAAGTTGTGTTTGTTTGTGAACTTCCCTGCTCCTGTGGTGCAAAGCATCAACATTAATGTAATTTGAGACATCAAACAGATGCTCACAGAGAGATCTGTTGTTTGATTAATGATTCTCATTAGATTAGTGCAGTGTTGAATCATCCTGACCAGACACAATAACTTGTTTAGATGTATGAATCTATTATGTATAATAAAGTATAAAATATATACTATAAAATAAATATACACACACAATTGCAATCAAAAATATTCAACCCCCAAGAGACTGTAATAATTTACAAATGTAATAGTTGCATCTATAACAGTTTGATATTTTATTAAAAGTGGTAATGTCAATATATAATGTAATATTTTTGAGTTATACGATTTTTATTATTATTTTTTTGTTGGTAATATTCAACCCCTATTCAACATTGGTTTAAAAAGTCACTTATTTGTATGGTAGGGAACAAAATTTTATTAAAACACAATAAAACCACTGGAAACTCTATAACAAAACTTAATTGGCTTGGGCTGTTACACATACATAAAGTAGCAGATAGGCCAAGTCAAAGGAGCTCTCAAAAAAGCTCATGAACTGACTTATTGCAAAGATGGCATCCACAGTACCACACTTAAATTCACTGCAGACTGCATGGCTAGGTGCTTGATTTAATACACTTGTGGCAGTGGGTTTGATTGAAACACCTGAATTCAATAATTAAGAGGTGTGTCACAATATTTTTGTCCATATCTGTGTGTGCGTCTAAGATACTGTATGCTGATGCTGCATGAATAGCCATGCATCATTCCTGTAGCAGAGACAGGTGGAGCTGAGGGAGGTGAAGGGTTCTGCTGTGCAGCACCAGCTTACATCAAACACTGAACCAGATTATCATTGGCTGCAGAATCAGCAGAGGCCTTTCAGCTCGCACACACACACACACACACACACACACACACTTGTATTTGTGCCCTCACAGGAAACTGCTGGCAATTTTTTAATTTCATAAAACACCATTTGTATGTTTTTTAAGCCTTTGTTTTACGGGGACACAGGAAGTGTCCTCATAAACCATGTTTACGTTGTAGTACCCATGTCATTATACACATTTACACACACACACACACACACTATGTTTGTTTTTGTGAATTGTGGGGACATTCCATAGGCGTTATAGTTGTTATACTGTACAAATTGTATGTGCTATTGCCCTACACCAACCCTACACCTAAACCTACCCCTTACAGGAAACTTTCTGCATTTTTAGATTTTC
>NW_015627226.1:1236454-1242967 GCF_001515625.1 Sinocyclocheilus rhinocerous
TGTCACAAAAACGCGCGCACACACACACAGGAAACTTTCTACATTTTTAGATAAAAAAAACAAAAAAAACATTCTGAATGACTTATAAGCCTTTTGAGATATGCGGACACTCAAAATGTCCTCATAAATCACCTTCTCGTTGTAATGCCTATGTCATACCCATGTCATTATACAAATTTGTATAATGTTGATTTATAATGTTGTATAATTAATGATTTGTTCTCATAAATCACAAAAACGCACACACACACACACACACACACACATGTCTGGTCAGCTATCCTTGTGGGGACTCTCCATAGGTGTAATGGTTTTTCTACTGTACAGACCGTATATTCTATTGCCCTACACCAACCCTACCCCTAAACCTACCCCTCATAGGAAACTTTGTGCATTTTTAGATTTTCAAAAAACTTAATTCTGTGTGATTTATTAGCTTGTTTACCCATGGGGACCTCAATTTAGGTCCCCACCATGACACGAGTCCCCATGAGTCTGTGTGTAGTCAGGTTTAAGTCCCCACCAGAATAGAAAAACAGGTGCACACACACACACACATCATTTAATAAGTTACATATAATATTATG
This sequence comes from Sinocyclocheilus rhinocerous, assembly GCF_001515625.1. NCBI lineage: Eukaryota > Metazoa > Chordata > Actinopteri > Cypriniformes > Cyprinidae > Sinocyclocheilus > Sinocyclocheilus rhinocerous. The sequence goes on from NW_015627226.1 coordinate 1,237,042, forward strand.
TATTTTGACAGATTCAGAATTGGGAGAAAAATTAAGTGGGAAAAAAATATGTATGTAAAAAAGGATGTAAATAAAAATGCATTCATTTTCTGTATGCAAAATATAATTTCTATACATTTTTATATAAATAAATAATAAATAAATAAATAAAAACTATCTATATTTCCATGAATGCTGAGTACATCACATATAAACTACTTCATCCATCCATCCATCAGGTATTGGAGCAGGAGCGGGTTCCTCGATTTTTGGGTTCCTCACACGCACTACTCTCCCTGATGAGCGAGCTAGAGTCTTTGCGGACGTCATGGCATGCCGTCAGGCTGGACTTCTGATCGGTGAGTCAGTGTTCTACGACATAATAAGTGGCAAAAGTACTTTCTTCCATTTAATATTTAGCCAATGTGCATTTTTACTTTTAGGTCCTGCTTTCAATATCTTCCTAAGGTTGTGTGATTTCAAACTGGGTCCATTTGTAGTAAATAAGTACACCTCACCTGGGGTAAGTCTGTTTTGGCTCATCTCTTATTAATTTACTTGAATTCTCAAACACATTATGTTGCACATAATGAGTGATACAGCTTGGAAACACTGCACATTTTGGATGTCTCCTTAATGTAACAGACCTGATTCAGATCATAAGTAGAGTTGGTATTATTAGGGGGTGGGTGGGGGGTGGCTAATATGATTTAATGGTCCTTGGCAAACATGAACTAACAATGAAAAGTTGGTAACAAAGACTAATCAATACTGTAATAATGTATTACTTAGTTATTGTGAGTTAATGCATTAACTAATATTAACTAATGAGACTTTATTGTAATGTGTTACAAATTAAATTATTACAAATTACAAATTAAATTAAATTAAAAACACAGGACGCTAACAAGAATTTAAAACATCTAAAACATGACACAGACATGTTCTTTGTGAGATTAACCAGTAAGTTATTTATTTATTTATTGTTTGTTTGTTTATAATTTTTAAGCCCTTTTATGTAAGTTAGCCTGTTTTTTAAAGCTTGCTGTCCCATGCAGCTCTTCATGTGCGGGATGTGGGTGCTTATGCAGTTTGCAGTAATGGTTCTGTACTGGGACATCCCACCACTGGACTCCTTCCCTGAGCAGCACATGCCCCTCAGAGAGGTCAGAGGTGAAGAAGATGAGCCCCTCATGAGTCTAGAGGATGAACACATGGCTGCAGCAGAGGACTCATATGGCTCCGTCAGTCCAGAACAGACAGAGACCCAGCTCTCATCTGAACTCCCACCTTCTCCTCCAGATTCCCCCTCTCTAGACACCCCTGACCCCTTTGAAAACTTCAGTGCCAGTCAAGGTGAAGCCCAGAGTTTATTGTCTAATGACAAAAGTGCTGTGTGTGTGGGTGTGTGTGTGTGTGTGTTTTGGCAGAGAATTTTGAGTTGGTGTGGCATTGATTCCTTCTTTGTTGTATCCGAGGTGCTAATCTGAGAGAGTAGTGGCCTGAAAAAGCTTTATTGATCAACTCATTCTGTCTTTTGGTCTATGATTGCAGTGTGTGTGTGTGTGTGTGTGTGTGTGTGTGCATGTGGTAGATATCTCCATTATATTCAATCCTGTCTTGGCAGCTTTGAAATGCCTGAGATCTACAGCGTTCTCTCTCTTTCTCTCTGTAGAGTTTCTGAGGGAGGAGGTGGTGGTTCTCCTCACCGCTCAGTTCATCACTCTCTTCAATCAGACGGCACTCGAGGTAAAAGTCGTCATCAGCCTCATGAAACTACTTTTTTCAAAGTGGCACCAGTGGCAGTGCTGGTTCAGTTGTTGTCAGATGAACAAAGGGGATTAGCAACAAAGGCTTAACAAAGCCAACCTGCTGATCTACTATAAGCTTCTTCTTCTGAAACCAAATAATATTAGGCCACATCAGAGCTTTCAAGCCATGACCACCAAACTCAGCACAGACTTTCAGAATATTCTGACTTGGTATGCTGTAATGGATCCCACCTATGGAACAATTAGCAAAGCCTAGCTACTAGCTTAGGAAATGGTAGCAATATGCTGAAACATGCTAAAACATGCTAGCAACATACATCATGTTAAAACATACTAGCAGTGTGCTAAAATATGTTAGAAATGTGCTAGCAACATGTTAAAAATGTTAGCAGTGTGATAAAACATGCTATACCAGAGTGTTAACAATATGCTTTTAAGATTTTAAAACTAGCAATGTGCTAAAACATACCAACATAATCCGAAATGTAAACCAAATGCTGACTAGCAGCATGATAAAACATGCTATAACAAGCTTGCAGTGTGCTAACATCATGTTAAAACATACTAACAGCATGGAAGCAAAATATGGAAGAAATGTGCTCAACATGTTAAAACATGCTGGCAACAGGTTAAAACATGCTAGCAAATGCTAAAATATGTTAGAAATGTGTTAACATGTTGAAACATGACAGCAGTGTGCTTAAATGTGTAAAGAATATGTTAGCAATAATAGGCTACCAAAATGCTAAAATCTGCTAGCAACAAAATATGATAGCAGCATGCTAGCATGTTAAACATACTAAAAGAATGCAAGCAACATGTTATCAACATCAATATGCTAAAAAATTTGCTATCCAGATGTTAAAATGGAATCAGAGTGTTAAAGGTGAAGGCGATTTCTGAGAAACACTACCCAAAAGTGTGAAAAACACCCTACCCAAAAGGATCCACAACATGCTATGCAAAACAGGTAACTCCCCCATCATGAGTGGACATGCCCAGGGGTGCAACTGCACATTTGCTGAGGGGTATGCAAGATCAGTGTCGGCGCCCCCATATTCTAGCCCCTAACACTAACCCTCACAGAAAAATGTCTGTAAATCAGTAATCAAAAGCCCAATAACTAGCTTGTGCATGGAAGGATACAAACTCATCAAGAGTGAAAAAAAGTGCGAACCCCCTCCCCATTTTCAATACCACAGCAAAAAAAAAAAAAAAAAATAGAACACTTTTTTTTTTTTAAACGTAATATTGCTCACTTTTTAGTTAGGCAATTTTGGAGGGATTTAAGGTACTTTTTTATTTTGCCTCAAAATTATTCATATTTGTATTTATTTTTTATATATAAAAAAAGAAATGTATTCACATGCAACGTTTCGTTCCAATGACCTTCATCAGGTAAGGTCATTGGACCGAAACGTTGTATGTGAATACATATATTTTTGATATATTTGCAAGTGAGGATAATGTGCAGGATTTATTTTTCTTCTTTTAGTTGGACCTGTTTTTGTTTTTTTCCCTATGCACATATTGATTGCCTTCAGGTGTGCGAGGGTAATTGTTGATTGTTTATATATTTTTATATAAAATGAGAACATTATATGTAAAATTAACTTTAAAGAACTTCTGCATTTTCTTTTTCATTTTTACTTACAGAGATAATTCATGGAAAATTTGCCATTTTTAAGTGGAAGATGTCTGCCACCTGGTGGAAAACAAACACAATTAAAATGAAAATGTCATGATATTCCCACTATGACCAGTAGAGGGCAGCAGAGGATCATTTATTATCTCATTTAACATTTCCACTCCGTAATATAGTTATTTTTACGTTTTGCTTTAAAATTTATATTTTAGACAGTTTAAATCACTTCACTTTTTTTGTCAAAGTTCAGCATTGTTTTGTGCTGAAGACTGAAGTAGCAAGAGTTTGAAAAAACAACAACTCATGGGATCTATGTGAATCACACAAATGGCCTATTTTGATTTCAAAACGCCAATTTTTGTCAAAAGCTGACTAGTTTGCATCCTTGTTAACAATCTTCTCAGTTTCTCTCAAATGTAAATCAAGCACCCATTTACAAATATGTTGTGACTTTTTTACTTTTTGGGCAATAGAGAAATGAAAAAAATACTGTAAGCTACCAATCTCTGTTAGTTCACTTGAACATGATTTTTTAATAACTAAGCTTTTGATTATATATAAAATTTTATTAAAGAAGATTTTCACAAATTGATTTTGGCAAAATGGCGCCCCCTCCGTGCGGCGCTCCTATGCACTGCATATACTGCATACCCCATTTTTGCGCCACTGGACACGCCCCTTACTGGTGATAGGCTAGAATTGTGTTTTGGTGTTCAGTCCGTTCTACTTTCAACAGTGTTTCTAAGAAATTGCTTACTGCACCTTTAACATCATGCTCGCACAATTTTAAAACATGCAACATGTTAAAACATGTTAGCAGTTAGCTAAAACATGGCAACAGTATGCTAGCAATATGCTAAACAAATAAGGTACATGCTATGTGCTAAAATATGCTAGCAGCTTGCTAAAATGTGTGAAATATAAAGTTTTAAAGGGGACATCGGATGAAATGTTAACTTTTTTAGCTTTTTAAAAAAATTTTTTTTTTTGCATTTAGTTAGGTTTCTGGCTACCAGCTCTGAAAAGCTGAAAAGAAAACACACAGCAAGTTCGTTATGGGCTGTCTGAGTCTCAAACTGTGTCATCCAGCGAGCTGATTCAATTTGCAGCTGGTTTCTGCGTAGAAAGCTGGCTATTTGAATAAGACCACCTCCGAGACATATACGGAGTCCGCCCCATGGAAGAGAGGGGTGGGGTGAGCAGTAGCTCATTAACATTTAAAGAGACATGCACTGAACCGGGTCGGTGTGAACATAGCTGTTTTTGACAAGGTAAAGAGGGTGTTGTTTTACATGAACGTTGAGGAATTTTAACCAAAGTATGTTTTCATGAAAACCCTAAAAAAAAATCATACCAACTTGTGGAAAATTGGCATCTGATATCTTTATTTAAAATAATTTTGAGCTGTTTGCAGTATTTAAAAGCAAAAAATGTGAAGCTTATAATTATAAAAAAACACTAAATTAAATGTATTGTTAAATGTGTGTATTACTTCTACTGTAAAGCTGTTTAAATAAGAGCACAGTACATAATAATAATAATAATAATAATAACAATAATAATAATAAATAAAACATATTTTGTATTATGTTATTTTGGATTCATAGTTGCATTCAAAATGTGCTTTGAATATGCACAATGCTTCTGAAAGCCAGGCACCAAACCCCCCACAGTGTCCTACATTCATCTGAGCTACTAAATAATGTCTGTCCAATTATGATTGATTAAGGCTCACAGTAGTAGGGACTTCTAAATCTAATCTAATCTAATCTAATCTAAGCTTTGATTTAATATAATCAGGTATTTGAAATTGACACACATTTACCTTCCCAGTTGCCTGACCTAGATATGACAAACTGGTTATAGAGTTCCAAATGTTCCTTTTCATTATCTTTTATCAGATATATCATGCCTAGTTTTATTATTTCACACTAAATCACATTTCTATATGAAAGATCATATGCTAGATATATTATAATCTTGCATTTACTTTACACTGCCTGAAGAAAATATGAGTGATGCTTACTCATGTAAGACCTGCTATTAGTTGTTCTGAGCTGTTTTAAGCTTGTTGCTATGTGGTTTCTAGGGTGTTCTGAATAGTTGATGCCTGTGTTCTCTCATCTCCAGACCATGGTGACCCCTCTGACGCAGAAGTACTTTGGCTTTGGTGAGCTGGGGAACAGTGTGATGTACAGCCTGTGTGGGGTGGAGGTAATTGCAGGTTTCTTCCTGGTGCGCTGGCTGAGCCGTGTGCTGGAGGACCGGGTGGTGCTGGCGGTGGGGCTGCTCATCTGCAGCGGGGCTTGTGTCTGGTGCCTCATCTTCCTGGCCAATCCACAGGGTGTGTGTATCTGTGTGCGTGTGTGTGTGGCAGATGTCCAGAGAATCTGGCATACACCTGGGCATGGACAGACACAATATGCCTGCTCAGTTTGGTGCCAACTCAATGATATGCATTATTAGTTTGGAACTGCTTTTAAATCTATCTATCTATCTATCTATCTATCTATCTATCTATCTATCTATC
>NW_015627226.1:1244592-1257312 GCF_001515625.1 Sinocyclocheilus rhinocerous
TATCTATCTATCTATCTATCTATCTATCTATCTGTCTGTCTGTCTGTCTGTTCTTTATCTATCTATCTATCTATCTATCTATCTATCTATCTATCTATCTATCTATCTGTCTGTCTGTCTGTCTGTTCTTTATCTATCTATCTATCTATCTATCTATCTATCTGTCTGTCTGTCTGTCTGTTCTTTATCTATCTATCTATCTATCTATCTATCTATCTGTCTGTCTGTCTGTCTGTCTGTCTATCTATCTATCTATGTATCTATCTATCGTCTGTGATATTCTCGCTTCTATTCTCGATTCGATACGTCTTTTGTTTAGGTGGTTTTGCATTCGAGTTGACTGAGTTCATCATCGGAGTGTTCCTGCAGTTACTGGGACTTCCTTTTGTTGCCGTGTCTCAGGTGTCCCTCTTTTCTAAGGTTACAGCTGAGAAAACACAAGGTGAGAAACAAAGAGAAGTCCACTGAGAATACAAAAAGAGACAGAAGAAAAAGATAGATGAGATCTTGTGTAAACATGTAACACTCATGTTTGTATAAGTGTCACTTATTGTCAAAGTTTAGATATTCAAAACTATGTGCTGATTGTAATGACTTTGTGTTGTGTGTGTATGTATGTATGTGTGTGTGTGTGTGTGTGTCCACAGGCTTTAGTCAGGGTGTACGGCGTTCAGTCGGGGGTCTTGCCACCATTCTCGGTCCCCTGTGGGCAGGGGGTCTAATAGGAAATCTATATGTGATGCTGGGTATGATGATGCTCCTACTGACCCTCATCATGGTGTGTAGACTCATTATGACTGATTCTGAAAATCATCAGAGATTTCCCTTAGTATGTCATCATAACCACATTTACCAGCTCAAATTATAGTTACATTTATTGCTGTGTGCAAACAGTGACTATTATAGATCCAGTCAACTGAAAAAAAAAAACTCTATTAAAAGAGATTGTAGGGTCATTAGAGTTTGTGGCCTTTTTATTTCAAAAAGGTGATTTAGAAATAAGTAAAAAATGTTAGATTTTAAACATTTGATCAGACAGTGAATACTTTCAAGTGTTAACAAATTGTATTGTGCTATCTCGAGCAACTTTATAATAATAACAACATAAGTTGTTGTGTTACTTCAAAAAAGTAACAGGGTTGACAGTAACAAGGTTGAGAGTTTTTAAAATAATTTCTAGCCTTGTGCCCAAGCTCCTGACACTTCAAGGAGTTTAGTATAAAAATTCAATGTTGAAATTATCATGAATGTCCATATTAGATTAATTATTTTTATATTTATATTTTTTTTTTATTAGTAATTATTTAGTATACAAAATCATAGTAACAGGGGTGACAATTCAAGATGGGTCCCTTTTGACAAACCTAAAAAAAAGGAACACATAAAGAAAAAGAAAATGAACGTGTCCATAGCAGAGTTTATTTGTAGATTTTCTTTTAAAATAGTGCATTATTTTTTTTTATAAAAGATTGTTATGATGGCAACAGGGTTAACAACTTGAAATCCTTTTAATGATATGTAAACTAAAAAAGAAAATAATATCTAAAATCCATATATGTTCTGTATATATATATATATATATATATATATATATTAAGGAAATAAAACAATGAAATAAAACAAAATAAAATTACAGAATTTTTAAATATCTAAAAAATGTCTATGTCATTTGTAAAATGACCCTTTAACACTGAGACTAATGGTGATTGTTCTGGTCAGATCATGATGGTGTTGTCCTATGAGAAGCTGGTGGAGCCGCCCAGGGTGGAGCATGCAGAGGACTCAGAGAACGGAGGATAGACGCCACCCTTCACTACACAGGATGCAGGTGAGACAGTGGGCTTACATTGTTTATTGGGTAATTGTGTGATTTCAGTCAGCAGCATGACTCAATGGAACTGAAAAAAAATAAAATAAAACAATTAGTCAAAAAATAACAGGTAGTTGCACACCAAACTCACGCCATTGGCTGAGTCCAGCTGGTCGTGATTTAGCATGATCCCATTGGCCCTTGCTGGGTAGGTGTCATAACTACAACAAATGACATGTATTTATATTTTTAACTGTCTCTTGCCTTTTACATCAGTTTAGGATAGTTGCTTGCTAGTAAAGGAGTTGGGATGGTGTGAGTTTGTGATGCCATCAGCAAATAATCATCATCATGATGATGTCATTTTCCTGTGTCTACAGAGTCATTTATGGCTCATATTATTGGCTCACAAAAAACTGGTGGCCATGATGCGTACGAGCAAAGATTGCAGATTTAAAGGGGTCATATGATGCTTTTTTAAAGATCATTATTTTGTGTATTTGGTGTAACAGAATATGTTGACATGCTTTAATGTTCAAAAAACACATTATTTTTCAAATACTGTACATTATTGTAGGTCCTCTATGCCCCGCCTCTCTCAAACGCTTCGTTTTCTACAAAGCCCCCTCCTTCGTGTTAGAACGAGCCGTTTTAGGGGGGCGTGGCAGAGTCTTAACTTTGATAAAGAATATCTCTTTGGTTTTGAGACTTTAGTCTTTGCAACTTCAGGGATCTTATCTATGCACAATCAGCTTGTAACACTCCAAAGAGAAAGGAAAACTTGAAATCGCATCATATGACCCCTTTAAATCGCATATTTCTGTGGGTACTAAGTTAATAAACTTCTATCGAGACTGTATAGCAATGCTAATGCTAACAGATCATTCTTCAAATCACAGAGCTCCTTGACTGAGCTAATGTTGCTCTGTCATCCTAGTAAGAATGGTCAGAGCAATATTTTGATAGTGCCACAGCATTTGCCATCAATATCTGTCTTACAGTTGTCTCTGCATATTACGCTTGTATTATAGAAGCCTTATGAAAAACTAGAGTGCATAATTGTATTGAATGTGCACTTGTAGTGTGCTGAAGTGTACTTCTTTTTCACAAGGGAAACTATTTTGACATGGAAACAATACACATTTCATCTTTAAAGAAACAAAATTGTGTTTATCTGCAGTTTTACTGTGTACAATCTGTATTAGGGTGATATATTGTCGTTTGAACACAGACAGAAAATCCACTCATAACTTTTATTTTGTCTGTGCTGAGTTAAACTGTCACAGACTCCAGCCATGCAGCTTTAAACCACAATATAGAAACTGCTCAGAATGGAAAACAACACTAAATATGGTGCTAAAAGCAAAGAAGTGGGCCATTGAATAATAATCCGCTAGCGACAGTCAACATTATGACACACAATCACACTCTCTGCAGTATGACAAAAGCTGTCATTGGTAAATTAATCTATCTGTGTGATTTTCATATTTCTTGATATAACATATCCTTAAATCTAACATATTTTGGTTAACGTATTTACTGTGTGATTCTTTTAATGTAAATGTCTTATGGTTTGAGCATCTCCTGATATGGTAATATGAAAGAGTGTGGCAATTTGTATTGAATGAACACATGATGGCGCTATTGTCCCTTAAAGAGATTGACATTGAAAAGAACTCTATGCATGAGTGTGTGTGTGTGTATGTGTGTGAGTTTCTCAAAAACAAATGATACATGCAATTATTCTGCACAGATCATTTCTTTGGATATTTACTCATCTTAAGAGGGAAATTTAATATTTATGTGTCCTCTGGTGCGTATGATCTGCCGTTTGTAGATGGTTTTGAAATATTATTATTGTAAACTCATTAAAACCTGTGTTCACCAAATACAGAAGCTTTATGAATTAATCACCACCAACATTATTGTGGCATCCTGTCATTCAAAAGCTTTGCTTTTGCTGAGGCGCCCTTATATCTCCTGATTCTTTTTTTCTGTACATAAATGTTATAAATATACATTATCACTGATATTTTATTCATGTGTTGTAAATATTTAACTACCATTTTGGATTGTGGACTATTTCACAGAGTTCAGTAATGTGTTTTATCTTTAATTATTAGCAGGGTAAATCGAGCAATCTTTATTCTCGCTTAATGGGCATTATTTAATATATAGTTATCACTACTTTGTGTCATATGACACTGGCATTAATCTAGTAAACAAGTCAACACTGTTGCATCGATGAAACTAATTACAGTGGCCCAAGGTTATTGAAAGGCTACTAATTTATTTTTTGACATATCTCTTCAATTATGAGGGTGAATGTGTAAGTTGCGTAAATTTAAAGGGATAGTGCACCCAAAAATGAAAACACTGTCATCATTCATTCACCTTCAGGTTGTTCCAAACCTGTATGCATTTCTTTCTTTTGCAAAACAAAAAGAAAGATATTTTGAAAAATGTTGACTTCAATTGTGTCCATATAATAGAAGTCAATGTGAACCAAAACGCTTTCATGTTCCACAGAACGACAAGAGGCTAAGTAAGCACTGACAGCATTTTCATTTTTGGGTGAACTATCTCTTTAATTTTTCATTTTGCTGTGGAAGGATATGCTGCAATAACATGTGCTATGGTCTCCCATTTTACCAAACCCAGGGAGATATGAAAATGGTCCATTCCACTCAATGTATTGCAGAGCAATAAGCATTTAACCTTTCACCCCTCAATCCACATGATCTCATAATCCTGCAACAGCTCTGTGTGAAAGAAGATTATAATCCCAATCCCACATACGTGTTCACATCTGTAGAAGTGATGGGCAGGAAGAGCGTTAACACACTGTGAGAAGGCGATCACTGTAATTGAGAGCAATTGCGACAGTTATAATCATGACACTGTCATAAATCTGTCAGACATCAGACGTCCGTCTCATTCTGAGTGATGTCTTCTGATAGCCGCCCAGCTCTGTCGACAATATTAAAAAGAAAATGTATTTCCTGATAGCTTTACTGTTTATAAATTGTTTATGAGTGACTTTCCTTCACAATACCGGTCACGCCATCTAGAAAACATCATGGTTTTATGTTAATGAGAAGTGTTGCTTGGACATCAGAGTATAATGACATACAGTGGGTATGGAAAGTATTCAGACCCCCTTAAATTTTTCACTCTTTGTTATATTGCAGCCATTTGCTAAAATCATTTAAGTTAATTTTTTTTCCTCATTAATGTACACACAGCACCCCATATTGACAGAAAAACACAGAATTGTTGACATTTTTGCAGATTTATTAAAAAAGAAAAACTGAAATATCACATGGTCCTAAATATTCAGACCCTTTGCTGTGACACTCATATATTTAACTCAGGTCCTGTCCATTTCTTCTGATCATCCTTGAGATGGCTCTACACCTTCATTTGAGTCCAGCTATGTTTGATTATACTGATTGGACTTGATTAAGAAAGCCACACACCTGTCTATATAAGACCTTACAGCTCACAGCGCATGTCAGAGCAAATGAGAATCATGAGGTCAAAGGAACCAATTTGTATTGAATGAACACATGATGGCGCTATTGTCCCTTAAAGAGATTGACATTGAAAAGAACTCTATGCATGAGTGTGTGTGTGTGTATGTGTGTGAGTTTCTCAAAAACAAATGATACATGCAATTATTCTGCACAGATCATTTCTTTGGATATTTACTCATCTTAAGAGGGAAATTTAATATTTATGTGTCCTCTGGTGCGTATGATCTGCCGTTTGTAGATGGTTTTGAAATATTATTATTGTAAACTCATTAAAACCTGTGTTCACCAAATACAGAAGCTTTATGAATTAATCACCACCAACATTATTGTGGCATCCTGTCATTCAATAGCTTTGCTTTTGCTGAGGCGCCCTTATATCTCCTGATTCTTTTTTTCTGTACATAAATGTTATAAATATACATTATCACTGATATTTTATTCATGTGTTGTAAATATTTAACTACCATTTTGGATTGTGGACTATTTCACAGAGTTCAGTAATGTGTTTTATCTTTAATTATTAGCAGGGTAAATCGAGCAATCTTTATTCTCGCTTAATGGGCATTATTTAATATATAGTTATCACTACTTTGTGTCATATGACACTGGCATTAATCTAGTAAACAAGTCAACACTGTTGCATCGATGAAACTAATTACAGTGGCCCAAGGTTATTGAAAGGCTACTAATTTATTTTTTGACATATCTCTTCAATTATGAGGGTGAATGTGTAAATTGCGTAAATTTAAAGGGATAGTGCACCCAAAAATGAAAACACTGTCATCATTCATTCACCTTCAGGTTGTTCCAAACCTGTATGCATTTCTTTCTTTTGCAAAACAAAAAGAAAGATATTTTGAAAAATGTTGACTTCAATTGTGTCCATATAATAGAAGTCAATGTGAACCAAAACGCTTTCATGTTCCACAGAACGACAAGAGGCTAAGTAAGCACTGACAGCATTTTCATTTTTGGGTGAACTATCTCTTTAATTTTTCATTTTGCTGTGGAAGGATATGCTGCAATAACATGTGCTATGGTCTCCCATTTTACCAAACCCAGGGAGATATGAAAATGGTCCATTCCACTCAATGTATTGCAGAGCAATAAGCATTTAACCTTTCACCCCTCAATCCACATGATCTCATAATCCTGCAACAGCTCTGTGTGAAAGAAGATTATAATCCCAATCCCACATACGTGTTCACATCTGTAGAAGTGATGGGCAGGAAGAGCGTTAACACACTGTGAGAAGGCGATCACTGTAATTGAGAGCAATTGCGACAGTTATAATCATGACACTGTCATAAATCTGTCAGACATCAGACGTCCGTCTCATTCTGAGTGATGTCTTCTGATAGCCGCCCAGCTCTGTCGACAATATTAAAAAGAAAATGTATTTCCTGATAGCTTTACTGTTTATAAATTGTTTATGAGTGACTTTCCTTCACAATACCGGTCACGCCATCTAGAAAACATCATGGTTTTATGTTAATGAGAAGTGTTGCTTGGACATCAGAGTATAATGACATACAGTGGGTATGGAAAGTATTCAGACCCCCTTAAATTTTTCACTCTTTGTTATATTGCAGCCATTTGCTAAAATCATTTAAGTTAATTTTTTTTCCTCATTAATGTACACACAGCACCCCATATTGACAGAAAAACACAGAATTGTTGACATTTTTGCAGATTTATTAAAAAAAAAAAACTGAAATATCACATGGGGTGCTGTGTGTACATTAATGAGGAAAAAAAATTAACTTAAATGATTTTAGCAAATGGCTGCAATATAACAAAGAGTGAAAAATTTAAGGGGGTCTGAATACTTTCCGTACCCACTGTAAATGACGGAGGGGGGAAAGAAAAAACAAGAGCTTTTTTAGTAAATTAATGCCAGCTTTTTATCCTCCGGGATGTTCGGCATCAGAATAATGGGCTGGCATTTGCGTTCAAGAGGCTTTACGTGCCATCTCAGCGCAGCTCCTCTCTCTTCATTTGAAAATGTCATTTAGGTTGTGGCCACGGCAACATCACAGAATAACATTTCTCAAATCCTGTTTGACAAATATGTGTCAGACGAAATAAGCGGCTCGGGATTAAACATGTCGGCCAAACGGGTTTAGCGTAACGCAGAGGGTAACCCGAAAGAGTTCAGGCCAGTGCTACAAGAGAATTGGAGCCTGGAGAGAAGAGTTGGATTTGTTGACAAAACTTTAAAGTGAAAAGACAGGAGAGAAGAAGCATTCAGCATATATTGCGCATGTTTGTAGTCATATTGAGTGAGGAGTAGTATTTGTGGAGGAGGAAAATCAGGTTTAAGGTAAATTATGGTAAGTAATTGGTTTATGATTGGTTTATGATTCACATTTGGAGCAATTATCAGAAATGAAATCACATTTCTGCAGCGGGTGATGGCGCAATTAGCTCTGCGCTAGTGCTGCGCTGTGTACAGTACATGTAGGCCTAATGGCAAACACTCATAACCTCCTCCAAACCAAGACTATCCTCCCTTCTCATCTCAAAACAACATAAATTAATTGTTTGCTCTGACACTGAGATGCAGCCTTCATCCCAAAAGCACAAAAGATGCTAGCATGAAAAAGTTAAAATTGGTTGGATTAGCTGTAAAACCCATGAAACCGAGATGTTTCAATTAACAAAATGAGGAATTGATGATAAAATGTGAAAAAGTTCCTGCTGTAAAAACAGACTACTGTAGCAGTTTTAGCTTAAGACTGGTTCAAGCCAGCTAAAATTCCAATATGGTCATAACTGTTTTAGATAGGCAGCTTATTATTGTCGAAGACCAGTGTACGCTGAAACCTGCATGAAAGTGCTCAAACACAGTTGTTTGCATGGTCAGATTTTTTTGAACTCAGATGAACTTTCCTTAAAAAATTTAATATTATTCACATCTGGGAGGTCAAACTAAATCATATATATGATGTTTTATGTATTTTATATGCAATATTTGCAATATATGCAATTTTTGCAACCCTGTTCTAAAAATTTGTGTTTCAAAGTTTAAAAGCCTGATTCCAATAAATATAAACATTCAAGAACTGGTAACACGGTTGCACATTTACCCTAAATTAACATGTTCCTCAGAATGGGCTAGCTAGCTTGCAACATATATTTGTTTATAGCTATCAATAAATTTAATTCTAATAATATTCCCCATAAGCTGGAGAAAACAGCTGTTTGTCTGTTTTTTCTTACAATAAATTGGGTAACGGGCTTGAACAAATGCATTCAACATAATAAATTGTGTAAATATTTACTTAATTGGATTTTGTACAAGTAAATGAAAATGTATTATATTATACATATATGTTAAATGCAATTATTTGTACTTTTTGAGTTTTTTGACCCACTGAAGGAGGACTTATACTGTAAGTGCATACTTTATATACACACACACACACACACACACACACACACACCAGGTTTGTTTTTGTGAAAAGTGGGGACATCCCATAGGCGTAATGGTTTTTATACTGTACACACCGTATATTCTATTGCCCTACACCAACCCTACCCCTAAACCTACCCCTCACAGGAAACTTTGTGCTATTTCAGATTTTCAATACACTCCATTCTGTGTGATTTATATGCGTTTTGAAAAGTGGGGACATGGGGTAATGTCCTGAAAAGTCACCTTCTCCTTGTAATACCTATGTCATACCCTTGTCATTATACAAATGTATGTCCTCATTTGTCACAAAAACGCACACACACACACACACACACACACACAATTTCATAATTACTACTATTGTCTTTGAAATATGGTTAAAGTGTACTGACGAATGTACTAAAATAATCTTTAATGTCATTTTTTATTGAAACTTGTCATGTATCTAAATCTATTTGTAATGATAAAGTTGCTATTTAATAAAGTTTATCAACTTTATAACTCACAAATAACTCACTATGGATGAAATTATAATCAAGTAAGTTACATGTGTCAGTACATAGTGCACTTTCAAGAATGACCAAATACATAAATTACTAAATAAAACAATTTAAAATATAATTGTAAATACCTCTACATTTCTTTACTAGACTTTTATGATTTGAAGTGCACTACAAGTGCACATTCAATACAATTAAGTGCTCTGCTTTTTAACAAGGGATACCTTACACCTTCAAGTCCTTACACTTTATACTAAGAATTTCAAAAGGACTTTCACTGCAAAAATCAACAGTTGGCTTTACTGTTCTAGGGTGTTTTCTAAGCAAGCATCCTCGATTTTCATGTCCAGCTCTGTGGTGTCCTCTCGCCCCTCCAACAGACGAGTCATCTGGAGAAAAAAACCCAAGATTTTTGTGTCTAAATTGTCATCAGCATTGTTTTTCTTACTGATCAGCTGTGATTGGTTTCTGTGGGAACTCAGATGGACGTTCCTGTGCTGTGCTTTTCACAGTCAGCCTCTTGATTGCATTAGAAGTGCACATGGAAGTTATTACAAATTGATAAGGACTCCATGGGAGGTCAACAAGAGATCAATGACTAATTGCATTATGGTCATCATCTTGAAGGGCACAGAAGACACACATACACTCAAACACCCATGGCTTGAAAAACAAGGGCTGTCCTTCACGAGATCCCAAACCACATTACCTTGCTCACATGTGAGAAAAATACCTTTCATTAGCTCACTCATAACAGCAGGGCAAAAGCTATGCAGCGTCAGTTGAAAAACGGTACCAAAAAAATCAACCTTGAAGTGATGCAGCCGCCTCCATTTGTCTTCATTCTGTTTGGCAGGTAATCTATTAGTTTTAATAATCCCCGCTGCCATATTGCGAGCCAAGCAGCCATGTTGCCGGGGCTTGTGCCCAGGACTTCATCCACCCTAGATAAGTCATTATGACAATATGAGCCAGTCAACCAGTAAGATGGTTCCTTTCGCCGAATGTTATCATGAAAATAAATCTAGTGGGATGATATTAAAAAGCCTAAGACTGACCAACAGACCCTCCTTGTAATATAATGTTGCCAAACACATATTTTACAATATTCAGAAATCATCAATTGATGTTTTTTAAAAAATTATTATTATTTAAATGTAGCAATGTACAACTTCAGGGATCTTATCTATGCACAATCAGCTTGTAACACTCCAAAGAGAAAGGAAAACTTGAAATCGCATCATATGACCCCTTTAAAGGCAGAAATGTGAGGCTTAGAATTTTGTAAAAACATTAATTAGTCTGTTCTTCTGTATTATTTGTGCTGTAAAACTGTTTAAGACATAATGTTCATGATAATTTTGGGGGTTCAGGGTTTACGGTATCTTGTTGTCATGGCAACAAAGTTTTGAATTTAATATAAAATTGAATATAATTTCACACAGATGGTTTTTGCCACACTAAAATCATGTCAACAAACTTCTTCTTTATGTCTTGTGGCAGTACTACTGAATCAGTATTTTAATGTTTATTGATTTGCCCATTTACTTCTATTGTCAGTGCCTCACTGTACACTGAATAAAAAAATATATATATTTACACAATTTTAACAAAAACTAATAAACTTAATGTGATGCATATTTGTGAATGAAATAAATGAAACTGATTTTTGATTTCTGCACTCAAAAAATACAGTTTGCATCTATTTGATTTCATTCAATTATTATTATTATTATTATTATTATTATTATTATTAATATCAAGCAAGTTTCAAAATGCATTTATTCAAATTGCTTACAATCAGCTTAAATCTGTTAATTCTGAAAAAAATTTGAATTCAAGAATTTGTTCAATGTAAAACGTTAAAATGTATGAGATTGAAAGAAATTGGATTTATTATTGGATTTATTCAATATGTAAACCTGGTTATTGTGTATTTAAAACACATTCCGTTTATTAGTACTATTACAAAAAGTTTGCATCAGAAATATCCATCAGATTAAGTGTATTTGTTTATGTTAAAACTGCGTAATATAGTAGTATAATGGAATTTAATGTATTTATTGTTTGTTTGTTATTACTACTACTACTACTAATATACTACAAAGGGACAAGCATAAATAAATCTTTATGGTTATCAACATTATGCCAGAAATGTTTAACTCGCACTGAACCCAGAACATTCATTTAAAGCAATCCATTTTGTTCCTGTGCATTTGCAAGAGTCCAACTTTGCATAATTCCTCCTCTGCCTTCATCTTAAGTAATACTTCACATGACAAATCCACTTGTTACTTTTAGTTAATGGCTGCGCTGACACCTTCACTAATCACCTCGGCCCCATACAGATAGCAGCACAGCATAAAATATCTCACCACTGTGTATCAATGTATTATTTAAAAGTCATTTATATTTAATGCTGCAGGTCACTGTGAGGTGTGCAAGCAATAGCTGCACTCTCGCAAAATTCACACCTACCACCAGGAGACTCAGTCAAAGCAATCCTGTCGCCTCTAAAAGGACATATATACGGGCCGTGTATGTGCTAACCGCAGACGTGAAATCAAATGGATTATGCAGGAGGTTGAACGTTCAGCCTCGTGGACCGGTCCTGTGGTGGGGGATTAAAATGCAGTTGATATGTATATCAGCCGCCAGGGATTAATGGATTAGTCCTGTGCTGCCCATAACAACACGAATCAACAAGTCTGCAGAAACAAGGTTGTGGGATTAGATCTGGGTTATAGACTGGACGACAAATTTTGGTGCTGTTTTAGACTTAAACTTGTAATTCTTGCTTCATTTTGAGGCCGTTTCCCTCTTTGGTTCAATATATGTCTACAATGCGACGTTGGAGACGCCCGCTGATGGTTGGTTGACGAGGTCCAACTTCCCAGCCCAGACTCTGTAGTGTGTAATCCTGTCTAACATGCATGCAAATCCTATCTTTTGCCTCACACAATAGCCAGTCTGTGTGCTACTCAGCAATAACAAAGATTGCAGTTAGCGACCGGCTACGTCTCAGCCCGAAGGGGGTAAACTTCAAAAAATGTTCATAATCTGCTTTTGTCAGCTGTCCAGAAGCTGTTTAAAACAAAGATTCCATTTATCCACTTCTGAAGTATATACGATTGCACCTGAATAAAACAATCAAACGAATGTATCAAAGGGTCTTGATGAGATTTCTCAATTAACCACAGAGCGCAACAGTTGGGTTCAGGAAGTAACTTCATTCATTTTCTCCATAGGGAAATAGATTTTTTTAAACAATAATTTATAAACCTTTCAAGACCTATTGTGAATATATATAAAGAACAATCAAATGTATCAAAGGGTCTTGATGAGATTTCTCAATTAACCACAGAGCGCAACAGTTGGGTTCAGGAAGTAACTTCATTCATTTTCTCCATAGGGAAATAGATTTTTTTAAACAATAATCTATAAACCTTTCTTTCA
>NW_015627226.1:1259729-1288010 GCF_001515625.1 Sinocyclocheilus rhinocerous
ATACCACCTCAGCAGTGCCACAAACTGATCACCTCCATGCCATGCCGAATTGAGGCAGTAATTAAAGCAGAAGGAGACCCTACCAAGTTATTGAGTACATGTACAGTAAATGAACATACTTTCCAGAAGGCCAACAATTCACCAAAAATGTTTTTTTTATTGTCTTATGAAGTATTCTAATTTGTTGGTGGGTTTTTGTTAAATGTGAGCCAAAATCATCACAATTAAAAGAACCAAAGACTTAAACTACTTCAGTCTGTGTGCATTGCATTTATTTAATACACGAGTTCCACAATTTGAGTTGAATTACTGAAATAAATGAACTTTTCCACGACATTCTAATTGATTGAGATGCACTTGTATGTCATTGGCAGTGATTGGCAGTGGCAGTGATTCATGGGATTGTAGTTCTTGTCCTTCACTAAAGCTATTAGATACACAGTCTTGTACCTTTGTCTTTTTGTGCGATTTTCAAATACATTTTTGCTTTAAATAAAAGTTTATATGTTGTGATTCACCTGAAGACTGGTTGGCTTGGTTCATGACTTAATGTTACGGTTAATGCTTAAACAAGCATTTTTTTAAGCAAATTTTAAAAATCCATGAGGGAAAAATGAATTATGAATAAAATATTCAGATGAATGCCATTGAACAACGCTGAAAAACTGGTCAGGCACTAATGCACTCTACTACGGTTATGTGTTTTTCTGATAGAGAACAGGTTTAGGTTATGGCTCAGAGATGAGGTGGGGTGGATCTGCATGTCTAAGCCACTGCAAGTCTGGTTTTGTGTTGGACTTATTATACACACACCTCGCTGATCCTCTTTCCGCATGAGCGTGTGCGTACGTTTGTGCGCGCGGGGCCATTTTCTCAGGAATCTCTCCCATTCGGCGCCCAGTGGGAGACACAATGGCTTAGCTGGGGGGCTTCAGTCCAATTTGCCATTGTGTATCACCATTTTTCCCTTAACACAAACATGGCGGCCTTCCAGCTGTCCTCTTGGCACTAAGACTGAACCTGAAGTGCTTTGTCGTCCCAGCCACGCTGCGCATCAACAATATAGACATCTATTTGTTTGGGATCCACAAAGATTTTAAGCTTCTCCTTCCTTTTCTTTCTTCACTCCAGCGCGTCTTTTAAATATGCAAGTGTGGAAATTACATTTCTTTAGGGTTGGCGTCTCTGAGACGCTCGCACATCTTGAAAATCGAATTTGATGAAAACCTTTCATATCCGTTTTTTGAAAGCCTTTTATTTTGTTCAAAGCGGGCCTGTATTTTTGTGGTAGACGTTCCAGGTATTGTTTGAGAAAACTAATTTTTGCATTGCCGGGATTTTTGCACGCTTTCCCTTGGAGCTGGCGAAATCTGCGTACAATAGATGTGTCCTCATCATTAAAGAAACATTACATCTTGATATTAATATCTGGGAACTTTCTCAGCTTATTCCAAAATGAACTCATAATAATCCAAATCTCATGCATCCAGCAAGGTTTTTTTGGAGCAAGAACTGTAGAATGTTCTTTCGTCGGGCTACAGATCATCTGATATCACTTACAGTAGGTTAAGGATATTTCCCACTGAATTCAACCCAACTGGAATACAGTGTAGGAGAAACAGGCCAGTGGAAGGTCACTATGTCCAGGGCGTTGTCCCTAATTGAATCTGCTGTCCCCGTAATGGTAACTTCATTTCCAAAGCCTTGTGTGATTTTTCTCTGTGAAAGGGCAGCTTGTGTGGACCCTGCCACCACGCATAATACCGTGACAGAGACAGCGGCCGAAATATAAGCAATGAATTGAAACTTCATGAATTGGATTAAAGTCCCCATGGTGCTGAATGCTAGTCCTCAGCTGATCCGGAATATAATGCGAGACATGCTGTTTATGTTGGAAACTGGCAAATGCGATGTTTTCCGCACTTGAATTCAGAGCACGTAGGTGAAGTTGTATTTAATGAGCCTCTCCATAAACAACCCGTTTATGACAGCAGATTGAGCTCGAAACAGTTCAGTGTAGCACAAATGTATTTGACTAATTTACTTAACCAAACCCAAACAGCAATTATGCATAACTGAAAAAAAAAATTGGTGTAGAAACAATTTTCACTCAGAAACTCTTTGAAGTAGAAAGACTGAAATAGTATTTTCTTCTAAAACAAGCTCCAATATTCTTTGTTTTATTCACAACTTTGATTTCTCTTAACAGTGAAGATTTTGTACAAAGAGAATATAGTGAATGAATTTTATGAACTATAGGCCTACATGATTTCACAGTTTCACAATTTTAAAAACTGAATATGTATTGTCTACATACATCTTTTATTGCATTCAGTTTTAATAAATAGGTGAACTCAATCATCTAAATTAATGTCAGAATGTATTCATACTTGAAAAAAAGTGGAAAATTAACATTCACTCAGAAATCGCTAGTACATTTCACAGTTACAAAGAAGCAGCAAGTAGCACATTGGATTAAATGTGTAATTTTGAAGTAGCAATATACAGCAATAATGTAGAAATAGTATTTTCTTGTAAAATGTACTTCAATAATCGTTTTTATTTGCAACTTTGAAAAATTAATTGTAATGACAGCAGCATTTGACAATGCGTGAACTCTACAAGTTTGTGTAAAATCTGATGATCATGTTCTCCATCATAATTTGAGAACAATCCAAAAAGCATCTTGAGCTTCGGTGGAAGAACATCTGACCGTCTGTACAAACAGTTGCAAATTTGCTTAAAAATAGTATGTAATGTTAAACATTTCTTCTGAATAGTAGATCATAACCTATTGTTTGTTTAAAAAAAAAACTAAAATCCTATTCATCTGTTTATTTACATACAAAAATGTTAGATTTTTGAAACCTACTCTAAGTTATCAACAAGCGTCAAATCCACATTCACAAAAAAACTGTCCTTCAGAGGTCTCATGTTAAGTTCTTAAAGCCATGTAACTTCAGCGTTATGTTTTTAAGCAGTTTTAGATACTGCTGACATGTCGGTGCTTGAGTGACAGCTGTGCTCCTCAGCAGTCCTCCGGCAGATTCGTCTGGCCCATACACATGTTAACTTTACAATGAGATGCACCCATTCATTCGCACCCTCCCCCCACTCCGAGTCCGCTCTTTTCTCCATGCAGCTACCCCCCGTTCCCCTTGTCGAAGCTCTGCCTTTGTTGACACCCACCACTTATCAATGGGGCCTTTGTGCGCAGGAGAGTTTTCACTTTAGCAAATCTGATTAAAGGGACCTCAGTCTTGTCTACATGCCAGAGCTTTGATGACAGTGTCACTGCAGGAGCAAAGGAAAATTTCAGCTAACCTCCGTGTCACCATTATTCATATAATCAATCCAATTTAGCCCCGCTGCAGTGTCACTTTCACAGTCTGTTTTTGCTAACTGTAAGTAAGAGGGCCTCCTTTCTTGGGAAAAAAACTCTTCAAGGACATGTTTTTTATGAATTCAGGGGGGTTACAACTCCACAGTTGGTCCACAGTAGGTTGCTCTAAATGGTTTTTAATATAATGCTGTTAAACGATAGTACTGACGTTTGAAGGGCGTCAAAGTCCCCCCCGAGGGCCTACTGACTTCACGCTGTCCCCTGTGATTTGTTTAAAAGAATATTCTGGGTTAAATGCAACTCAACCTCTAGCAACAGTATCTGTGGTATGCTGTCAATTACCATTGAAAATAACTTTGACTCATTCCTTTATAAAACAAACAAAAAAATCTTGTTTAAAGTAATGCATTTACAATGGCCAGAGGGTTTAAAAGCAGAAATGTGAAGCCAGTATTTTTATTTAAAACACTTACATGAATAATTCAGTAAAATTGCCTAGTATCTGATCTATAACTCGCCTAAATTGTTCTTTTTGAGCTGGAATATTTTTCTTGGTGGATGAACATGTGGTTATGCATCACCAAAGAATGCACTGATATTAACATTGTTGCTGATAGCAATAGGCTGATAATTATTTCACGTTATGGACTATATTAAAATGTGGCCTAAAAAAAAAAAAAACCATTAAAAACTAAAACCAGTCATTTTAAATGCTTTAAATTATTTGACATAAAACAGCAATAGAATGTACACTCTAAAAAATGCTGGGTTAAATATAACCCAGCGCTGGGTTAAAAAGGGACAAACCCAGCTATTGGGTTGTTTAGACCCAGCTATTGGGTTGTTTTGACCCAGCGGTTGGGTTCAAAACAACCCAATAGCTGGGTTTGTCCCCTTTTAACCCAGCGCTGGGTTATATTTAACCCAGCATTTTTTAGAGTGTACAGTATGAAAAAGTATATTCATTTTGAGATTTGCTAAAGATTACATTTAACAATATTTGTAAAAAAAAAAATTGCTTAAAGTGAGTGCTAGATTACAACAAGGGTAATCAAAAATTCTGGAAATTAGCATGCACAACTTAATAAATGATATTGACCGATATGATACATAAAAAAAACACTATATCGGATGATAACTGACATGTTACTGAAATATTGTGCATCCATACTGTAATTATGAAACATTTGCTCCATTTGATCACTCCATAATATTCCAATGTAAGTGCATAATAGTACACATGACTTATGTTTGCTTTTCAAACTAAGGAATGAATTATTATTATTTTTGAAAATTGCTATGACATTTTGTCTATAGGATTTAACCTTAACCTGAAATATTCATTTAAGTGAGTTCTAGGAGGTTGACACAAACATCTATATTTTCCACTGTCATAACTCCATACATTTCTCCTCTGGTGGCGTCTGAGGCTTACCACAATTCTGCTACAATAGATGCCACTAAATCCAGCATTTCAAGCATCACATGTATCTTCCCCATTTTATACACCCACTGAATTTTTCCCCTCATACGTTTGTCTATTTTTACATTTCTCTTGACTGTGGTCAGAATAGCATACTATGTATATGGTATGCATGCTTTCTGTATGAATAACCAAATGGCTTATTGCATATACCCAAATGTGCAGTATGCAAAGAAGCACATTGCACTAGGTTCTGTATCCCACAATGCAATGCATTTGATGATGTAACGACACAATGATGCAAGCAAAAGTCCTGTTGCTTTGTTCATGGTCATTTAATCGTAGCTCTAATGAATGGGAATTTTACTGTTGTGCTCTGTGAGGTCATGTGATAACAATGTAATGTATATTTATTAATCCATAATGCACACTGTCTCGCATACTGTTTTAAGAGTAGGTATAGCGTCTATTCTGTGCAGTAAGAGGCAGGCTAATATTCCATTCTGATCAAATCTCCCTCTCCTTCGCTCTCTCTCCTTTGTTCTCGGCGACACACACAGTTCATGTAATTGGGTGTTATAGCCAGACGCAGCTTGTGGATGATAGGAATTCATTTGCAGTGAGTTTATTTGCTGCAATCACGCACCTGGTCCTCGAAAGCAAGTTCATATCTGAATACGTGTACTCAACCTTGTGTGATCAGCCGCCCGAACAGACGCACTTCGTCTGCCAAAAACTAATCTCGGGGCACATCTGTCCCATCGCTTTGAAGACGGCTTTGGCAGTTTCGGGCTGGTAGAAAGCACAGCTGCTGTTTGGGTGGTCGTCCCTGATGGGATTGAAGTATACTTCCTCCTCACGCCTTAAAAGCAAGCAAACAAACAGACAGACAGGTACTCTGAATTTACTTGTCCAATTAAGACAAATAAGCTCAAGTGCTAAACTGATTATTGCCACAATGTTCTTTAAATGCTACAATTCAAATAATTGGTTTTGATTACTTCAAGAAAAAGATTCGGTAATATGTACGCTGACATCTCTGTAGATTTGAGTGCCCTTATTCCCTGTCATTTTTTTAAAGGTTAACTGCGTCTATAATGGTTTTAAATCTACATACCGCCGCCTGCTTCCATGTCAACGCGGTAGACACGTTAATTGACTTTAATGTACTTAGAAGCATATCATCCTTGCATCATCAATTCGTGACTTCAGGTGTGCTGTTATTTTCAGCCCGCATGAACGCACGTCACTTCCCCGAGAGGTCGAATGGCATTAAACAGACTCACGAATGCCATGTAAATCCATCTCAGAGAGCTCAGATGCCTTACATGCTCAGAACCGATGCATATATCATTTACCACTCACATATGAAAGCTCATTTGTCTTATGAAACCCGTGACTCAGCAGTTGCTGGGGCTGTTTCATGAATCCCATTTGAAATCGGGTGATTAAAATGCAGTATTCCGCGCAACAGCCTCAAATGGAAGACAAGTTGAAAAGAACAGAGGGTCAATACTCTCCAAAACTGATCTGTCATCCTCTCCCTCTCCTGAAGTCCACCTCCTTCTTCCTGTTGCTATAGCAACCATTCGGCAAGGACAGGGGCATTGTAAAACACGGCCCTCGGAGAACAATCAATCATCGCATTCCTCTCGCATACTTCTTAATTGCTTTTTGGAACATCCTCAAAAACATTTAACCCTGGGTTAGGGTCGACTCTACTAATTTGTGCCACTGATTCATTTTAACACCATCTTTGCTGTATACCAGAGCCCTCTAAAATATCCAACGTTCTTGATTATATTTTAGTGGAATTTCACTACAATTTTATAAAGACCCATTCTACATTATGTACATGAATCTAGAGTGCACAAGTGCATAATGCTGCTATTAAAGGTGGCCAGTTCAAATCCTAGTGAGCTGCCTATGGAGGCAGCATTTTAAAACTCAAAGCATCCACTTTTTCCTGAATGTCTCATCTTACTCTTACCGGAAAACTGTTTTACATTTCCGGTCTCTGGTGTTTCTAGTCAAAGCGTAATGTAAAACCTATGAAAATGGCTAAAAAGGCTTATGTTCCATAGCGCCGACACTTTACATTTTCACAATGATGGTCTTTTGGCATTGCCTCGTCTGTCAAAGTTTAATGTGTGGCTAGATGACATATAGAGGCCTGAAGTTAACTACATAGATTCATATTCTACATACAGCTCCGGATCACTGTGAAGTTTGGAGGACTTTTTGTCTACAAAATGATAACAGCACTTATACTTCTTTGGGGAGTATTTTAACAAGCACTGCAAGCAATGCTCATTTTCTCCAGTTGGTCTTTGGCATAGAATGCAATGCATACAACATGGCCATTCTTTTTTGGGATTGCTGGTGCCCAAAACAAGTTTCCAGCAATTCCTTCAGTTTACCGCTGTTGTGGTGGCAGCTTGACCCTGAGCTCAATTTTATTCTTAGTATTATTCGAAAAGTTTTTGTTTAGTTAATTCAGTTGCTTTTTTACTCAGCATTAACATTTGTTCCTGTGGAGACCAGAATAGAACAATTAATCTGAAGTTTGAATCCGTCATGGCGAAATTGATTGGTCGAATACCTCAGTTTTTACATGTACGCTAGGATGTGACTCAAATTTTGTTGTCAGCACAGTATGTAAAAAAAAAGAAACGGATATGACTGACAATAACAACAAACTACTAGAGACCGCAACAAGAATAGACATCTGCGTTAATAAACACTTGTGTGAGTGGATAAAGAGATTCACGCAACTTTAGTACAAAGTACAAAGACATTTTTATTGCTCGCAATTTTGGGACATAAATGGAGGAGACATGGGACAAGGATGAAATTTTCTAATTAATAATAGAAGTATACTTTGAAAGGCTGTGTTAAAAAAAACTAAAGTATACTATATTTCCTGACAGGAAGACTGTCTTGGAGCAGAAAAAAATAGATGTCATGGCCACAAAGAAATTGTTCCCACAAATATTTGTAGAATGCATTTCAACAAACTCAGTGAAAAATGCAGATAATAAATACATGTATATACTGAAAAGTATCAATTAAAAGTAACGTAATATTTTTTTTACTCAATAATATATGTATTTTTGTGCTTATTAAGGAATCACAACATTAGCTTAGCAACATGCTAATGTCAAATTCTATTTAAATCACTAATCAAATCTTCCATGTTGAGCACCATTTGTGTGCCTGTCTATGTAGAGCTTTCTTATGAGGTTCCATGACATTCAGGAGGCTGCCTATAAGGCCAGCCCAAAGGTTTTGGAACAAAGCCTATATGCAGCATTCATATATCACAGCGTACTGTATTATAGACCATTCCTGCAACTGCCAGAAAACAAACTAAGGCAGGAGCGGTTGCTATTTATATCTCTGCTGAAGGCGAGGATAGGAGCACAAATGGAAGGTGGGGGAGGGACAAGGGTCATTGGCATGACTTTATCGAAAGGGAGTATCTGGTCCGTCTCTGTCTGGATGATTCGGGTGGCAAATGTCAGTTGCAGCTTGGATTGAAACAAAAAGGAACAAGAGAAATGAGGAGGAAAAATGCAGTGGGCGGAGGAGGGAAACTCGAAGGGATGTGGTGCAGATTTTCTCAGGGTTTTCCACCGATGTCCTGAGGGCCACTTCACTTTCTTAAAGTTGATATGAATTGAACAGGGTGGTTCCTGAGACCTGCTGTGCCTATTAGGCCACTGAAAAGAACCCTCTGTGCTTTCTACAGGCCTGTATCCTTACTGTATGTTGATGTCAAGGATAATGTATGAGCTTCCAACTGCCTCTCTCCTCTGATTTACAATCTGGCTTTGCTGGCAGGAACACCATTGGGGGGGGGGTCCTGAACCTCCGCAATCCCATCGGCAAACAGAGGGACTCTAATCTGTGCTTTGTGCTTTCCAAAATTCGACTGAGCTGTAGTGTGGTAAGAAAGTCTTTATCTGGCCCCTGAAGCCCCTCTGCTGGCACTTAAAAGTCCATACTGAGGGATGTCGCCCTTCTAAGGTGAAAGTCACTCAGTCATTCAGGCGGGCAGTGAAAGGCTGCAGCGCTTCACTTGGTGTTTAAGTCAAAGTGCCCTATAAATATAAATGACAGGCATTAAATGTGCCTTTAAAGGCTAGTCTCAGGTCAGCTCCCCCTGTGCCCCGAAGACTCTTGGAGGTTTAGGTGAGTTTGACGTTCACACTAATAGTCAGAGAAGTGTTTGACGAAAAGTTGAGACCTCACGTGGGGAATGCACAGGCTGGGCTTAATTAAGAGGGTTATCGGAGCTTTTCTGAAATGTTATGGAATGCTTCAAGTCACGTGGAATCAAAATGTATGCTATTTATATTCTTCGCACACATTCCTGGTCTTATTGTTATGATTCTTTGGTGCATGTAATTCTAAAGAAAAAAAAAAGTTTGTTTTTGTATTCTTTCATCAAAATGGAGGCTCCGCCTCTCAAACAACTTTCCTTTATAGCTGGGGCAAGTTCAAGCTCAAACCGGTGTGCACCGTTTTGCTACAGTTTCTGGTTTGAACGACATGTTTCCTGGAAACGGTGTGGAACGGTGTGCAACGGGGTTTGAGATGCGTTTTCTCTTGTTTGGTGGGGGTGTCAAACATGTCAGTCCAATCAGCAGCATCATGTGTATAAACCACGCGGTATTAAAGAGACAGCTCCCACAATGTAATTAACATCCAAATAAATTCACAAGAGCAAGTATATTGTTTGCACATGTTTATTTACATTAAAGGCAAAATAACTGAAATAATAAGGGCGCAAGTATAGATCTGGAACTTCTTTAAGTGTGTCTAAATATAATTTAGTAATTGCAATGTGTTCTGATCCATATCCTTTCCTTAGGAAGGTGTGCTAGACACTGATTAATGTAACATAAAAATACTATACATATTAATATATTTTGCTATTGTATTATGGAGTAACACTTTCATAAACTTTTCTATACTGCTCTGATTATATAATGGTAAATATTACAATATCATAGCACAACAACAGTGATCAGCAATAATGATAATAATACTCACAATTAAAATAATAAGGTCATATAGATCATAACACAGTCTCGGAGGTAAGAAGTGGATTATCCTTCACCTGAAATGTTTGTCTTTTCATCCTGAAATGCGAGGCAAATGTTGGATCACAATAATTAGGAACCACAGTTTCCACAAATCCCATCCCATTTGATTGGGATGTTCTCTTTTATTCTGGACAGCAAAGGCGTATTTTGCAGTATTAAACACGTATTTATACCGATTTCATCAGGCTCCGAAAATTCTTCAAAAAGAACACAAAGAATGGCCTTCTCAGCTGCCATAGTTGCAACTCTTGCGTCATCAGAACAGGGTGTTCAACGCACCATCGTTTCCGTTTAAAAAACGTTTTGTACCGTTTTTGTCGGGGCTGAACGCAGCCCTGATGTCATCAAGACTGTGTGGGCAGGGAAAATAATGTTAACCAATGGCAAAATTGATATTGCAAAAAAAAACTATTGAGGAATAATAAGTGATTAGTGTTGTAAATTACAAAGCCTTTTCTAAAATCATGTGCAGTAATGTTAATGTTAATGTGGTTACAGTAATATTACCAAATAATGATTTTTAAGAAACAATGGGTAGCACTGAGATGTTCTTGAGGGTGAACTTGAACAAAAATCTTCCTCAAATGTGGGTGCCAGTTTCAAGAGGGGTGTTTTCCACCACAATCGACTATGAACTCACATTCAGATTTGACTATATATGAATTTCCACTTTTTACGATCTAATACATTCTTGATGGATAAAAGCAAGTCCTGGCCTACATTTTTTCCCCTCATTTAATATTCTGTATCACATAGAAATACATCACATTATGGAAGTAAATTGGTTGAAAAAGACATTTCATATTGTCCTTAACCTTGTAAACCTTTTTCTAGAGGCTTGGTGGCTTTGGTGGAAAAAGTTCACAAGTTTCATTGCCATCACTAGGTCCCTGTTTACACTGGGTATTAAGATGTGTTTCCACCAATCCAATTACAAGTGGACAATGCTAAACATCAGGAATTTGTCTACTTTCAACCACTTCCATAGTCGAAAACTCATTCAAAAGGATACATTCATAGTGTGGACGTTCATGTGGAGAAATGTGTTCGAACAGCCACAAAAGACTTCCCCCTCGCTGCACACTGAACTAACATTTAAGCATTATGGAAAGAGTTTTGAGAAAGGGCACCAAAACAACGGATTCAAACTTCACTATGTTGTTGCAAATCACCGTTATCATTCGCACCCTTTTACTTTTGCTTTCTTTCCCACTCACTCAGTACTTTTGGACCAGTATTTTTTGAGTGGAAAAGCGCAGCCCGGTTCCCAATTGGGCTCCGGCTCTGGCACCAGCCCCGGTGGAAAAGCGGTATATGTAGTCTCCTTTACATGAGCGACAGGTTTACAACCATGTAATTCTTGTGTCTGGTTATTAAATAAACAAGTACAAACCAACCGTGCATTCATATCTACACCTCTGCCTGTTTTCTGCACTCTCTTGTCATGTAGACGCTGGATAAACAGGAGCATGAATGTCAGTAGATGCTGTGATAGTGTCACAGTGTTGCTCCTGTGTGTATGTGGGAGGAAATCAATGGGGCAGAACGGTCTCTAAGAAAGATCATCTAATCCATGAAGAGAAGTGATGCTACAGAAAATTACGCAGCACCACTGAAGCAGTGCACAGAATTGTAATTAGCAGTACTTGCTAGGGTCAAATCATTACTGTTATTATGTATATAGGCATGTTCATTGTACAACTCATTCCACACTCTTTGTGTTAAAGATGAATTATGCCTCAATTCATGAGGTTTGTTCTCAACATAATGACAATGACTCAGAACACCTTAAAAACGGCAAAGAAACATTCTGGCAATCAACCAGAATACTTTAGCATCATGACAGCTTGTTTTTTTTGCACTGCAAGCACCAATCACATTTTGTTCAGAAAATCAAAAAAATCTAGTTGTCATCAGTGTAAAACCCATGGAAATTGAAAGAGGTCAGCACATCTGTAGTGAAAACCGTACTTCGAGCTGTTTTCCATCCCATATACATTCCGAATCTGCCATGTCCATCTAATTGGAATTTCGAGCCTGAGCCGACAGTCAACAAGCACGTCTTGACAGCTTACAGACGCACCAAGAGAACGGTAGTTATACATTCGACGCAACTTCTGCAGCATGCCGTGATGTGTCTCTGACAACCCCCTGAGTCTTCAGCGCGCAGTTACACTCCACCATTCACTCTCGTTTGCTATCTTCCTCTCATAAAACACAGATGCTAACACACTCTTGGGCCGTCTGTCTGCGTCTTCCTTGTCCTCACACAAAATCACACGCACTGTTCCAAAACTATGGAGGCAGCATTCTAAGGCATGATGGGCACACTCCTGACGTGAAGGCTGTTCCAAACCTTAATTCTAATCTTAATTATGCCGCCTCATTAGATATCTAATTCTGGCCAAATTCTAAAGCAGCATGACATATTGTGTATTCTCCACAGAGATGGCAATCCCAGAATGCACTTCAACAAGCATAGTGAAAAAGTAACACCAATAATGTGGATGAAATGAGAAAAATGTAGATTATAAATAAACTTGCTTCAGTAAATATTGAAAAGTATTTAATAATATTTCAGAATAATGAAAAATGACACACATGGAATGCGTTACAAAAACAGAGGTTGCGACGAAAAAAGAGTTCACTTGTGAAGTTCCGTTTGTTTTAGCTTAGCAACATGCTAACATAAAACCACTAAAATCTGAGACTCCTTTGTGAAATGCTATTTGTTGCATGCCTACGTATGTTGTAGTGGTCACTTGGGAGGTTATGACTTTCAGGGTGTTTAGCTTAGCAACATGCTAACATGCAAACATTAAAATCAGAGGAAAGTCAAGAAAAAAACAAACGGAAAACAACAACAACAAAAACAGCCTAAGCTGGTTTGCAGGCTGGTTGTACAGGGATTTTGACCACTTGTTTAGCCAGTCAGGCTGGTTGGTCGCGTCATCAGAACAGGGTGTTCAACGCACCATCGTTTCCGTTTAAAAAACGTTTTGCACCGTTTTTGTCGGGGCTGAACGCAGCCCTGATGTCATCAAGACTGTGTGGGCAGGGAAAATAATGTTAACCAATGGCAAAATTGATATTGCAAAAAAAAACTATTGAGGAATAATAAGTGATTAGTGTTGTAAATTACAAAGCCTTTTCTAAAATCATGTGCAGTAATGTTAATGTTAATGTGGTTACAGTAATATTACCAAATAATGATTTTTAAGAAACAATGGGTAGCACTGAGATGTTCTTGAGGGTGAACTTGAACAAAAATCTTCCTCAAATGTGGGTGCCAGTTTCAAGAGGGGTGTTTTCCACCACAATCGACTATGAACTCACATTCAGATTTGACTATATATGAGTTTCCACTTTTTACGATCTAATACATTCTTGATGGATAAAAGCAAGTCCTGGCCTACATTTTTTCCCCTCATTTAATATTCTGTATCACATAGAAATACATCACATTATGGAAGTAAATTGGTTGAAAAAGACATTTCATATTGTCCTTAACCTTGTAAACCTTTTTCTAGAGGCTTGGTGGCTTTGGTGGAAAAAGTTCACAAGTTGCATTGCCATCACTAGGTCCCTGTTTACACTGGGTATTAAGATGTGTTTCCACCAATCCAATTACAAGTGGACAATGCTAAACATCAGGAATTTGTCTACTTTCAACCACTTCCATAGTCGAAAACTCATTCAAAAGGATTACCTTCATAGTGTGGACGTTCATGTGGTGAAATGTGTTCGAACAGCCACAAAAGGCTTCCCCCTCGCTGCCCACTGAACTAACATTTAAGCATTATGGAAAGAGTTTTGAGAAAGGGGATTCAAACTTCACTATGTTGTTGCAAATCACCGTTATCATTCGCACCCTTTTATTTTTTGCTTTCTTTCCCACTCACTCAGTACTCTTGGACCAGTATTTTTTGAGTGGAAAAGCGCAGCCCGGTTCCCAATTGGGCTCCGGCTCTGGCACCAGCCCCGGTGGAAAAGCGGTATATGTAGTCTCCTTTACATGAGCGACAGGTTTACAACCATGTAATTCTTGTGTCTGGTTATTAAATAAACAAGTACAAACCAACCGTGCATTCATATCTACACCTCTGCCTGTTTTCTGCACTCTCTTGTCATGTAGACGCTGGATAAACAGGAGCATGAATGTCAGTAGATGCTGTGATAGTGTCACAGTGTTGCTCCTGTGTGTATGTGGGAGGAAATCAATGGGGCAGAACGGTCTCTAAGAAAGATCATCTAATCCATGAAGAGAAGTGATGCTACAGAAAATTACGCAGCACCACTGAAGCAGTGCACAGAATTGTAATTAGCAGTACTTGCTAGGGTCAAATCATTACTGTTATTATGTATATAGGCATGTTCATTGTACAACTCATTCCACACTCTTTGTGTTAAAGATGAATTATGCCTCAATTCATGAGGTTTGTTCTCAACATAATGACAATGACTCAGAACACCTTAAAAACGGCAAAGAAACATTCTGGCAATCAACCAGAATACTTTAGCATCATGACAGCTTGTTTTTTTTGCACTGCAAGCACCAATCACATTTTGTTCAGAAAATCAAAAAAATCTAGTTGTCATCAGTGTAAAACCCATGGAAATTGAAAGAGGTCAGCACATCTGTAGTGAAAACCGTACTTCGAGCTGTTTTCCATCCCATATACATTCCGAATCTGCCATGTCCATCTAATTGGAATTTCGAGCCTGAGCCGACAGTCAACAAGCACGTCTTGACAGCTTACAGACGCACCAAGAGAACGGTAGTTATACATTCGACGCAACTTCTGCAGCATGCCGTGATGTGTCTCTGACAACCCCCTGAGTCTTCAGCGCGCAGTTACACTCCACCATTCACTCTCGTTTGCTATCTTCCTCTCATAAAACACAGATGCTAACACACTCTTGGGCCGTCTGTCTGCGTCTTCCTTGTCCTCACACAAAATCACACGCACTGTTCCAAAACTATGGAGGCAGCATTCTAAGGCATGATGGGCACACTCCTGACGTGAAGGCTGTTCCAAACCTTAATTCTAATCTTAATTATGCCGCCTCATTAGATATCTAATTCTGGCCAAATTCTAAAGCAGCATGACATATTGTGTATTCTCCACAGAGATGGCAATCCCAGAATGCACTTCAACAAGCATAGTGAAAAAGTAACACCAATAATGTGGATGAAATGAGAAAAATGTAGATTATAAATAAACTTGCTTCAGTAAATATTGAAAAGTATTTAATAATATTTCAGAATAATGAAAAATGACACACATGGAATGCGTTACAAAAACAGAGGTTGCGACGAAAAAAGAGTTCACTTGTGAAGTTCCGTTTGTTTTAGCTTAGCAACATGCTAACATAAAACCACTAAAATCTGAGACTCCTTTGTGAAATGCTATTTGTTGCATGCCTACGTATGTTGTAGTGGTCACTTGGGAGGTTATGACTTTCAGGGTGTTTAGCTTAGCAACATGCTAACATGCAAACATTAAAATCAGAGGAAAGTCAAGAAAAAAACAAACGGAAAACAACAACAACAAAAACAGCCTAAGCTGGTTTGCAGGCTGGTTGTACAGGGATTTTGACCACTTGTTTAGCCAGTCAGGCTGGTTGGTCATTAGTTGGTCAGGTCAGGAGACCAGCAGACCAAACAGCTAAAAACAAGCTGAATACCAGCCTGACCAGCTCAGCCAGGCTGGGAGACCAGCTAAAACCAGCTACTTCTAGCTTAAACCAGCTAAGACTAGCCAACCAGCTTATAGGCTACATGTTAGCAACATGTTATCATGTAACTGAATACCAGCTTAGCAACATGCTAACATAAAACCATTAAAATCAGATAAAAACTGAGACTTCTATGTGAAATGGTGAAATATGCTATTTGTTTGCACCATATCTAAAGTTACAACATATGTACAGTGTATTGTAATGGTCACTTGGTAGGCTATGACTTTCAGGGTGTTTAACTTAACAGCATGCTAACATGTAACCACTAAAATCTGAAAAAAAGAGTCTTGTGTGTGAAATGCTGGTTGCGTGCAGCATATTTAGAGTTGCTGCCTACTGAGAACATATTGTAGTGGTCACTTGTGATTTTATGACTTTCACAGTATTTGGCATAACAGCATGCTAACATGTAACCATTAAAATCTGAGAAAAAAAAAGTGTGGAATGCTGTTTGTTTTTCAGCATATCTCTTGTGAGGTTACCCTTATGCAATGAAAATATATTTCCTTATATATGAATGATCAATATATTAAATGATCGGTATATTGAAAATATACAGAATTGTGTTAATATATTACAATATATTGAATAATACATAAGGAATTGCCACTTTCATATATTGAAATTATAATATATGTAATTTTATATTCAGTAATACACTTCATAACATATAGATGCACATGTGACAAGATTTGGTAATGCATGTGTATAAATACAGTATATTGCACATATATTTACTCATGCAGTATATACACACATATATAATATATTTTTTATATTTTATAAATATTTACAATATATATGTTTCATATTTTCATATATAGCTAGTTAACAAAATCACAAGAACATCTGCATGTACTAAATTATTTAGCAAAGAGACTATCAGCTTGCTGAAGAGTGCACAGCCATTTCTTTTTAATTAAGTAATATATAGTAGTGTTGTAGTCAAGACCACCTAAACTGAGACCAAGTCGAGACCAAGACCAGAGTGTGCTGAGACCAAGACAAGACCAAGGCAGGGCGAGACAGAGTCAATACCAAGACCAAACCAGCACTTCTCAAATTCATCTGAAAGATCCACATTTACTGCCTGAAAAAAAATCTTATATTTCATCAATAAATATATTTAGAATAACAAGATACTGCTACCAATCAAATAAAATCACTAAGAAAAAAAAAAAATCTTTGCACTACAGAGGTAGCATAGAAGCAGAATTGGTACAATTACAACTGCATAAATATTGTTGAAATTAATGTTTTAAAAATACAATTTTGAATATAGAAATGACTTGGAAAAATAAAATGAATATGAATTTAAAACTAAAACCGCCATTTGGCTAGGTGGTGACAAATCACTTAATGAGTGAGTCACTAAATCATTTATTCAACTGATTCGTTCAAAGCAGCTGATTCATCCAGTAACAAATCACCGCTGTGTGAATGCACAGCAGTTCTGCTATGGGACTATTTTCGATATAGTAAAAAAATAAATAAAATAAAAATAAACAAATAAATAAATAAAAATTGTCTAAAATGTAATTCACTTAATATTAACTTGTTTGTTGCATGTTTGTATTAAATCAATATCACGTTTTACAATCATGCTCATATTCGTGAAAACAGCTCTTGTGATATTGCTTAGTTAATTTTATATGTTAATGTTATTATATGAAAAAAGATCTAATACAAGTACTTTTGCAATGATCACATCTTAATTTTTTTTTTGGGGGGGGGGTTGTATTCATTTTTTTGTAAAATTTTTTTAGTGGGGTTGTATTCATTTTGCTGGAATTTTTAATAGAATTCCCTATTAAATTGTATTCATTGGGGTTGTAAAATTTTTTTAGGGGGGTTGTATTCATTTTGCTGGAATTTTTAATAGAATTCCCTATTAAATTGTATTCATTGGGGTTGTAAAATTTTTTTAGGGGGGTTGTATTCATTTTGCTGGAATTTTTAATAGAATTCCCTATTAAATTGTATTCATTGGGGTTGTAAAATTTTTTTAGGGGGGTTGTATTCATTTTGCTGGAATTTTTAATAGAATTCCCTATTAAATTATGATAGGGCACAGCAGTATCAAAAGAAATACAATTAGAAATAAGTAACTGATTGCATTTGAAGCAGGAAGTTTCACATCCAATCACAGTAATCATGTTAACAAATAAATCAGAAAGTGCACTGACAATTTAGTGAAATTTTTACAGTTGCGGTCTTGACCTGTCTTGAAATATAATCCCGAGTCCTTTTAGTCTGAGACCAACGCAAGCCAGAGCACAATTGCAGTCGATACTGAGACAAGACCAGGACCTTCAAATATGGTCTTAAGACCAGTCTCAAGTACTACAAGACTAATATATACTCTTATTGGTGTTGGGCCAGTCATCAACCTAACCACAGGCTCTACTCTTCAGCACAATGGTAACCTCAAATACTTTTCAATTCCAAAATAATAGAACATTAAACACTAACAGATCTCCCCCTATAATAATATTGAGCAAAACAGATGAAATAACACTTAATTTTAAGATGTACTCTCCTCAGAAGCAAAGCATGCTGGGAACTATAAATCTGCTGTAACTCATTCTGTGATTGTGTTTATGTATGTGTGCACATACATTCACATTTATATGGGAAAATTTATGTGCAATATATGGGCACAAGAAAGGATAAAACTTTATGAATATTATATCATATATTTTTGTTCCATAAGGGTATGACTTTCAGGGTGTTTAGCTTAGCAACGTACTAACAAACAACCATTAAAATTGAAGGAAAACTGACATTCTTGTGTGGAATACTATTTTTTATTTTATTTTATTTTTGCAGCATATCTAGAGTTGCTGCCTATATAGACTGTATTCTAACGGTCATTTGTGAGGCCATGGCTTTCATGGTTTTTAGCTTAGCACCATGCTAACATACAACCATTAAAATTAGAGGAAAATTGAGGCTTCTGAGTGGTGGGCTGTTTGTTTGCAGCCTATATAGAGTTGCTGTCTATGTAGTAGCAGTCACTTCTAAGGTTATGACAGTATTTAGCTTAGCAATTTTAGCATGTAAGCATTAAAATCTGAGAAAAAACTGAGCCTCCTGTGTGGAATGCTATTTGTCTTTCAGTATATATAGAGTGGCTGCCTGAGTTGCTGTAGAGAGTATCATAACAATCTTTTGCGAGGTTATGACTTTCAAAGTATTTAGCTTAGCAACATGCTAACATACGACCATTAAAATCAGGAAAATTGAGGCTCCTGCATGGAATGCTATTTGTTTGTAGCATATGTAGAGATGCTGCCTATGTAGAGTGTTCTGCAGTGGTCACT
Organism: Sinocyclocheilus rhinocerous; assembly: GCF_001515625.1. Taxonomy (NCBI): domain Eukaryota; kingdom Metazoa; phylum Chordata; class Actinopteri; order Cypriniformes; family Cyprinidae; genus Sinocyclocheilus; species Sinocyclocheilus rhinocerous. The sequence goes on from NW_015627226.1 coordinate 1,278,672, forward strand.
TATGAGGTTTCATTTCCGTCAAAATGCTCATGTAGTCAGTAGACAGTAAGGCAGCTCACTAGGTTTTGGAACAAAGCTACTGTATTTCCACCACCCACACTAACACTCTCCCTTCCTCTTTCACAGATACACACACATATACACAAACAAAAACACACAACCTCCCACACACACAACCCTTCACCATCTTAATGAGAGTTCACGCGTTGTGATTATTACTGCACTTTTGGCCCAAACAGTCCCGGTTCTCCTGATGAGGCAGCAGCAAAGGCAGGTACGCGGCTCTGAACCTCTGGGCGAATAACTCCGCCAGTAAAAGAGCCTGATGTGCAACCAATTCTGCTGCCAAGCTGTTCTCTCCGATCTGCAGGCTTGCACAGAGCAGCCGGCGTAATTGGAAAGATCAAACGTGCTTTTGTGCAGCGTGGGGAATGCAGAGCTTTGGCACAGAGGGAGATCTGAATTGGGAAATCAGGGAGATACACAAGAGATAGAGAAGCTCTGATCAGACTGACAAACCGCCTTCCAAGTCTGCTCATAAAGAAATAAGCACTGGCGATTCGGGGGGATTATACTTTATTATATATCAGGCAAACTTTTGGATAATTGGATGTTGGACGTCGATGCGCACATAGAATGGTGTTATGTTGGCAGTATTGAAGAATCTTGAAATTAGCTTGTCAAACGCATAAGTTAACGTGTTCAAATGATGAATATCAATTGAAATGTTAATATATCATAATTTTAATTATAATATTATACAAATTATAATTATATAAAATATATGTATTAAATAAATCATATATATATATATATATATATATATATATATATATATATTATTTTATTAATATTTATTATATTTATTTATATTAAAATATGAATATTATTGAAATATTTCTTATAATTATTATTTTACATAATATATGATTTCATATTAATTGATAATTAATAGCAATAAATATTTAAATGCATATTTTTAAATATCATATTATTTTATAGAGCTAAACACATCTGTGCAGGGAGTCACATGATTTGATAAATCATTTTTGAACCATATGAATCAGTTGAACAAAACGATTCACTAAAATGAACTTGACTTCCTAATGCTTCATATGAGAGAGGAAATATTTTAAAGGAAATTGTAATTTGATTATCGCCTATTACAGCATGTACAATAGAGTGTGAAACAAAAAAAAGCAATGTAGCATTTTGTTGCAGTATGCACTGAATAAAGTAGTTTGGAACATTTCATGTGGGTGTTATGGGTCTCGTAAATCAGCCATTATAATCATGTCAATGACTCTTCAGTTCTTATGAGGCATTTATTTACACAGTTATGCATATTTGAACAGACTGAATTAAAATAAGTGGAATATTCATCAAACAACAGCTCTTGAGTCAAATTGTCGTCGTCTCACCTCTCGGATAGGTTTGAGTTTTGAATATGGCATGCATGTAAAGCTGTAGAGATCGACTGGCTCTCTCAAACACACACACACACACACACACACACACACACACATACATACACATACACACACACACACACACACACACACACAGACAGCACAATTCCCCCTTGCTCACAGGCAGGGGAAATGGGAGTTCTTAAATCACAGTCCAAAGTCCTCCACAAATCTCTCAAGAGCATTTCATGGAAGACAAAATACAACAGAGGTAAATAAAACACTTTTCTTGAATCGTAACAGTTCGCTTTTTTAAAGTCCACTCGCCCTTAAAGGACTTTCCATTCTTTGAAAATTTCCTCTTCTCTTTCTGAAAGTTACAGTTTGAGTCCATCCTGGCTAGTTTGAAACTTTCATGTGATCCACTCATCTCTTCCTTTCTTCAATATGAAGAAAAGATCAGAAGAAACAAGTCTTTGAGGGAAAAAGAGCGGCAAAATATCCTCAAGCCAACATCAAACAGGCTTACATTTAATACATTTTTAAACATTATTACAGTTAGCTTATAAGTCTTGAGTCCGTCTCATCGTTTGTGGCCTCGGCAAATGAGAGGAAGAATGGAAGGGATTGGAGTTACGGAAGAGAGTGATCGCTTTTTGCCATTAGAGAATCACATGCACACATGCAAACTGAACCTGAGAAGTAGAAACGTTGTCAATTGAATCCATGTGATGAAAATTCCATGTAAACATGAGAAAGTCATGGCAAAAGGGAGGGAAAGAACAAAGACGATTGCCTGAGGCGCCATCATACAGAATTCCAATTAACATGTGCTGTGTTTTCCCAGCACTCCCCAGGTGCCCCATACACAGGCTGCCCATCAGGCCCATACAGTTTTCCATTGGACACGCCGTAGTTTTCCACAGGCTCCTTGGGAGGGGTGCGACACTGTCCCAAATTGTATACAGGTTTTCCATTGTCTCTTTAAAGGTCCCATGGCATGAAAATTTCACTTTATGAGGTTTTTTAACATTAATATGAGTTCCCCTAGCCTGCCTATGGTCTTGATGGCCCGGCAGGGTCCCGCCAACTCGACAGAGATCACTATAGAGAGGGAAATACAAAATACAAAAATCAGCATTTGCAGGAAACACTGACATATGACAGCACTGAAGATTTTCATTTTAAGGCATAGTTATTTAATGTCAAAAAGGCTTTCAAATTGGTCACATACCTCAACAAAAGTTTAATTATAATCTATCCATCTGTCCATGCCTCTATCTATCTATCTATCTATATATCTATCTATCCACTGTCTATATATTAATCTCTTCATTAATCCATCCATCCATCCATCTGTCCATCCGTCTATCCATCCATCCATCACCTATATATGCATCCATCTGTCCATCCATCTATCCATCCCTCTATATAATTATCTATCTATCTATCTATCTATCTATCCGTCTATCCATCCATCCATCACCTATATAGGCATCCATCTGTCCATCCCTCTATATAATTATCTATCTATCTATCTATCTATCCATCCATCCATCCATCCATCCATCCATCCATCCATCCATCCATCCATCACCTATATATTTTCATGTTATTTATCATCCATCATCCATCTGTCTATGTTTATCATCCATCTGTCCACCCATCTATCCATCCCTCTATATAATTATCTCTCCATCCATACATCCATCCGTCCATCCATCCATCCATCCATCACCTATATATGCATCCATCTATCCATCCCTCTATCTATCTATCTATCTAATTCTCTCTCCATCAATCCATCCATCCAAGTTTGTCTTGACTTTACTTGTAAATTAATTTAATTTAAAATACCATAAAATTCAAATTTAAATAACATCAAATTCAAATTTAGAAACTGAATTGGAGCAATTCTCAATTCAATTCTGGATGACACAACTCTGGTGCAGAAAGAGCTCTGTAAAGATTCTTTAAAAATTCCTAATTTTGATTTACAGTGAAAAATAACAGCACATAGGTTTGGAACAACACGAGAGAGAATGACGACGGTATTTTCATTTTGGGGTAAACTATTCCTTCAATTTCCAATAAAAAAAGGCCAAATGTGTTCACTCTCATTTAAATGAGAACAGTAATCACGCACTCAGACACACAGCTGTCTCTGGAGATTGGATCATGGCATGTCAACAGCCTGGCCAGGGATGCTCGAGCATACAGATGCAAACATAAATGAATCATACACAGGCCATCAGCATGCAGCGTCACGTGGAGGCATGACGCACCCGCATGCGTACCCGTACACACGCGACCATTAGGCATGGGGCTCCACTGCCAGCACATTAAAAAGCTCATTAGCCGACTAATTAAAGTCATTGCTCTCTTTTAGCATCTCCTCCATCTCCCTTATTAAGCTCTCCACCACCTCCACTAGCCCTAGTCTGAACCGAACCAGCTTCCCCAGCGAGCAGACACAGCAGCCAGTGAAGAGGAAAGGGCACTGCACTGTGTGTAAGTCAGCCGTTACTCCGTTCCCAAGACGGTGCAGTTCAAATCGTTCCAGGCGAGAGCAGCGCGTTTACAAACGCAAGTGAAATGAGCGTGCTTATTTTGACAGACTCAGCAGTGTTATGGATTGCATTTATTTGCTGGATAATTTATGTGGTTGAAACTGCTTATCGTGAGGAGTTGGGTGGGGGAAAAGCCCTACACGGTAAACAATGATTTGCATAGTGAGGCGCGGGGAGGGGTAAGCTTATCGTGATAGGTATTTTGCTGCACATGTTCTGTTTAAAAATTCAGCTTGTGCTTTCCCTGTAGGAAAGATAGATCTCTTTTTAATATCTCCATTGTTTCTCCTAGATTGCAATGAGATGGAATAAAGAGCAAAGTCTCCTGTTTCTCAGATGTTTCTCCCTAGTAATCTCACATCCCTTTACATAGAGATCTCAGTAATGTCACAAACTGTGCTTTTCATTTTGAACTCTATATCCTCACAATATGCCACAGTTTCTGCTAGTAAAACTAAGGTAATTGTAACTTTATATTTCACAATTGCCATTTTATTTAGAGCAACAGTATTTTAAATCTCAAAATGTGATTTTCTTGTAAATGAAATCTTATATTGCACAAAAATTGCTTTCAATTAAAATCTTACAATGTGATTTTTTTTCCCAATGTGACTCTTGCAACTAGGATTTTGTTTCTCATAATTGTGACTTTATATCCCGCAATGTTACATGACACAGTTGTGTCTATGATTCTTGTAAGTCTTTTTAAATCTCCCAATCCGACTTTGTCTTGCAACTGTGACTTTTTGAAATTGCAACTTTGTTTCTCATAATTGTGACTTTTTATCCCAAAATGTGACTTTACATATCAGTCACATTACATCATAACTGTCATTTTAAATCTCACAATGTGACTTTGTATTGCAAATTGTCTTGCCATTTTAATTTCAACTTTATACTGCACAACATAACTATATCTCACAGTTGTGACCTGTAATTGTCATTTTAAATTTTAAACTGAGTTTGTTTCTTGTAATTCACTTTACGTCTCACAATGCGATCTCAACTGTGAATTTATTTATTTTAATTTAAACATTATATTGCGCAAAGTGAATGTCAATTACAACTTGTTATTGTTTCTTGTAATTGCGACTTTATGTTTCATAATGTGACTTTATTGCAGTTGCAACTTTATTTCTTGTATTTTCCACTTTATACTTTGCAAAGTGACTCCTTGTTGCAATTGCAACTTTATTTCTGACAAATTAGTGTGGCTTTATATATCACACAGTGTGTCCCATGTGCTGACGAAGGTCAAATAAAATGTACTAGCAGATTTAAAAAACGTTTGAGTGCGAATCTTTGGTTCATATGTGAACTAATTAAACTGATTGACACACCAAAAACATAAAACGCAACAGCGCTGTGTAAACGGCTGTGAGACACATTTTTATGTGACAATAAACATTTTTTTTTCTCAGAAACAGGCTTTCATACATCTGAGACAAGTTGATACTTAAATGACATATAACTCAAAACTATGTTTCCTGAGTCATGAAAAAGCAACCTCTTCTGAGTCATGAAAAAGCAATACAATCTTCTTCTCTGCTGAAAAAATTTATAATAGGATCTACATTTAAAATATCACAAAGTCGATATGAAAAATTTTCGTGCATAGCAGTAAAAGTAGCAGTAACAGCATACTATTTGCCATATACTCTGTCAATTTTGAGTTCATAAACTATATTTCGGAAGGAAGATCCATCTTTTCCTGTAAGTCAAAGCCATAATTGACCCGTGTCTAATCTGGCCTGTTTTCTGCTCACCCTGAGTGTGTGCTGGTAAGCACTTTGAGGCTTGCGGCGTTGCGGAGGAGCTTGTCAAGTGTGCTGACGATCTGTCCAAAGCGTGGCCTCATATTCCGCTCCTTCACCCAGCACTCCAGCATGAGCTGGTGCAGCACTGCGGGGCAGTCCATGGGAGGAGGCAGCCTGTAGTCCTGCTCCACTGCGTTCATTACCTACAGCATCAACAGACAGAGCAATTACACTGTCCTTTTGCATTAGGACAAACTCAGCAGTATGCAGAGTTTTATCAGGCATACAGTATATGACCGAAACGTTACAATCGTTAAACCATAATAAAGACTAATAGACTTGAAAAAAGAGCACCTCAGAATAAAACATATAGCATTGTGCTTGCAGTATAGACAAAACAGCATAAAGCACTGATCAGAGATAATAAACATTGAGATAAAAGAGATTAGTATTAAATGTGAAAGGATGGATCTCATGAAATCTGTCAGGAATATGTCTGGGTCATATGACACACACACACACACACACATTCTTTTTATACAAACCTATTTTCACATTTTCAAATTATATTATATTATATTATTCAAAATGTGAAGTATTTAGTATTTAGCATAGTTGTAGTGTATCTTGTATTGCCATTTATTTAATAAAATAAAAGATAGTACAACATATAAAATAAAAAAAAGTCCTTATACAGTGGTTTTTATTAAAATGCTGATTGATTTAAATCAGAATACATATGAGAATAACCATGGAGAATTATTAATTATTATTTCCCTCCTTTTTAATGAATAAAATTGCCCTGTGTGGCCAAAGTTATGCTTTTTATTGTTAATAAATACAATAAAAGTATGAATAATTGATATTAATACAAATAAGAATTAATATTTTATTAATATTATTACTATGTGTAAGTAAGTTGTTGTTTTTTAGCATGTAAGTTTGGCAGTGTTATTTTTTAGGATTACTGATAAATTTAAGGGTAAATGTCACTAATTGTCATGAAAATAGTCACAATTTAAAATATTTTAAACATCAACTTTCCTTTTATGCAAAATCCAATTTCTTACTTGTCATTTTGGACTGAAATGTGACCTAAACATGAGATTTCATGAGATTCACTCAAAATGTAACATAAAAAGTTGACTTACATCTTGATTGCTCATGTCCCAGTATGGCCGCTCCCCGAATGACATAACCTCCCACATCACGATCCCGTAGCTCCACACATCACTCGCAGAGGTGAACTTTCTGAAGGCGATGGCCTCGGGGGCGGTCCAGCGGATTGGGATCTTTCCCCCCTACATAATTACACACATACACACAGAGAGGCCATTCAATTCAAACACAGACTTTAAAACCAACGACATGGCTTGAGTCTTCAGCTGCCTAATTAGTGTAAAGACTCGGCCCCTACACAGAGCTTCCTCCCCACGGGGTATCCGGGCTGGGGTCATTAATCTGAGATGAAAACCAGTAAAAAAATAAAATGGCAGGAATCTAACTAGAAACATAACGGTTTGATCTATCTCCCAAACAGACAACGTGAATGGGAAGACTCAATACACTAATCCAAGCAAAGCACGAGCTAAACGAGCATGCTAGTGCTAAATCTTCACTGACTACTAGCATGCCCGGTAAGGACACAAATGTTTACTCAACATTTTTAGTTGATGTAGATGCTAAAAATAAAACGAAAGGATTTATATGGGATTCTAGTCATTCAATTCCCTTATCCGTAGCTTATCATGTCGGACACACTGAACAAGCCATCATCACGTACTGTACTGACTACATCCATATGTTTCCAACAGACAGAGATAGAGACAGGCTTCTTCCACATATCAAGTATGCCATCTGTACTCCTGATTCTGATGGTCAAGGCTTTTCTTATCAATTCTTAATGCACACTGTATCTGATCAAAGCACAGATATCGCTACATTTCTGTCTGGCACCTGGATTTCGATAAAATGCTCTCTGAAAATTCCCACAAAGCTAATAGACATGGACAATAGACAAAATGAATTCATGACAAAAAATACCAAACAGCACCATACTAACATGGTTTTGGAGATGTATCAAGTCCATAAATACCACAGAATATGTAAGGTATCATAGTATTCTTTGAAATACCTTGTACTGTAAAAACCACGGTACTCAATCAATATCATGGTGTAAATCAAAATACCATGGTATTGCCAACCAATATCATGATGATTACCCATTAAAATCTATGCAGCTACATAAACAGCTAGCATAGTTGTAATAACAGTAATAACAATATAGTAATAATAGTATAATAACATAGTAATAATAATAGTTAATAAAATGGACCATGAAAAATGTTTAACTCTGTCTTATTTTATAATTTACATGGCCTAGAGTGGCCAACGTTATGTCCTTTTTAATGTTTAAATTAAATTTTACATTTTAAATTACATTATTATTTTTTATATAATTATTTATTTGATTATTTATAAAGAAAATAACTGTCTGTACTAAGTGTACTGGCTACTAATTTGTATATTTGTATAGACAAAATACTTAAAGATGAGATACAGTAATGGCTTAGTGGGGATCGTAGGATTTGTTGGAACAAGGATATTTCATTATTTTTTTGTATTATTATTATAAAAAGAGCAAACATGCACGACTTTAACCGAACTCACCAATGAGCTGGTGTAGGTGGGGTCCGATGAGTTATCATCCAGAAAGCGAGAGAGGCCAAAATCGGACACTTTGCACACCAGGTTGCTGTTGACGAGCACATTGCGGGCAGCCAGGTCACGATGGACGTAGTTCATGTCGGACAGATACTTCATGCCAGCTGCGATTCCCCTCAACATGCCAACCAGCTGCGTTACAGTAAACCTGCCATCGTTCAGCTGAGCGGGAACAGTACAATAGAAGAGAGCGAGTGACATTAACAGATGTAAACACGACACTACACCAGTTCTACTCGTTCTAATCAGCCTGACTCTGACAGAGCCGCTGGACTAATTCTACTCGCAGCAGCCCGTAATCTTCTTCAGAGTATCAGGATGCCAAAGTTATGAAGAAGTGTCTCCACAGAACTCCACAAAAGCTTATCCTTATGGAGGAATATCCTTTGCAATAGCACTGAATATTTGAAAGCGTAATTCAATTACACACTTCACATAGAATATCAAAGCCACATGTTTTCATTTTCATATTCTGAATAGGGAAAATCTGAAGCAGTGGTTCGCTGCTGGGTTACAAGTCTGTTCTGATAGGATCACGAACAGTGGGAATAAAACAATAATACAATCTAATAATAAAATGCAAATGACCGTATTATCGTACATAGTTGAGACAAGAAAATAAATAGGCTTATCAACGTGTCCATTTGCTATCATGTCAGTGGCCGTCCATGAAATAAAACTCCACTGCATTTTGGCACCAATTATAAAACATGACCCATACTACATTAAATACAGGTTCACATGCAACAAGGACAGTTTGTGCAGTGTTTAACACACACACACACACACACACACACACACATATATATATATATATATATACTGTAACACACACACACACACACATATATGTGTGTGTGTACAGTAAAGCACCTTCTG
>NW_015627226.1:1288097-1294630 GCF_001515625.1 Sinocyclocheilus rhinocerous
TGTGTGTGTGTGTGTGTGTACAGTATACAGTATATATATATATATGTGTGTGTGTGTGTGTGTAAACGGTTTCCAAAAAATATAAATTAAAACATTTTCAGTAATTTTTCCAATTAACATATTATAATGATTTCTAATTGATGACACTGGAGATTTTATTACTTTTAAATTATTACATTTAATGAAATTACATTTTAAAATATATTAAAAATAGAAAGCAGTATTGTTTATCATTTTTAATATTACTTTTTCCACTGTATTTTTGATCAAATAAATGCAACCTTGGAGAGCATAATTGACTTCTTGTGCAAAAAACATTAATCTTCATTTGAGGTTTTATGTCCAGTACAATAATGTAATGCTACAGCCCAAGTTCTGCTGTTAAAGAAACCTCTAAGGGGAAATTCACAAGTCTAGCGTTCACAAATAGCACATGGTTCAAGCTAAGCCTCCAAGCAAAAGGACATCATCACGTCTGTAGCCATTCTCACTTGGTTTGGCTCCAATGACGATAAACATTCTGGTACATCAGATTTTTTTTTTTCTTCTTCTAAAGTTGAAGATGAATCATGCCAAAGTTGGTTCTAATGGATATTTTTAGAAGCGTGTTTGTGTGTATGCGTGGAAATGAGTGCGTTTGTGTCCCTGGCTGGACTGTGAGTACAAGCTGTGCCATAGGAAGATGTCGGGCGATGAGGGACTGGTTTTTTCTTGAAATTGTTTGACCCACAAATTTCATGGTTAAAGGCAGGTGCACAGAAAAAAATTAATAAACAAAAAAGTTGTTATTTTACGTTTCTCAACTACTAGTTCTCAACTATCAGTTCATGCATGTGAATTTTGCCGATAATCAATCTTGGCATTGCTAGTGCTATCCTCTACTGTTTTAGCTTCAGGAAAGCACACAAATAAATACATTTTAAATCAAATAAAATATTTAAAATACTGTTAATATTTACATAAAAAGACAAATACAATTTTTTTAAAATACAGTTGTTAAATACAGTTTAAAAATCATGTATTCTCAATTCTTACTTGTTTGAGAACTGTTAATGTTAAAGATTTACTGTTTTTACCAGATTTTTTGTTTGTTTCATTTTTCATAGTGTGATTTTTTGTGAGTTGTATTGAATCCAGTTACATAACAAACATAATGATCATACCCAGAAATGTAACATAAATAGTTAACATAACATAACATAATTTAGTAACATAATTTTAACATAACAGTTGTGGCCTAATGGTTAAAGAGTTGGACTTATAACCCAAAGGTCGTGGGTTTGAGTCTCAGCACCGGCAGGAATTGTGAATGACCAGCGCTCTAACGGGGTGTAACGGTTCTCGGTAAAAAACCGAACCCTACCATGCTCCACTCACGGTTCGGCACGCACTTGCACTGTGGTTCACCTTAAATCTGACAATGCATCTGTAATATGGTTTGTTAAAAATAACAATGCGATTGAGCACGTTGCTGTTCATTTAAGCACTGCCTAGCCAGAAGACGTGAATTAGAACTCGTGCGCGCAGTGAGAAGATTTGTGTGTGCGCTCAGCCGAAGTGTGCAAACCCGCGTTTCATCCAGCATGCAAATATTGAATTCACTTTTAAGTCTTGTGCTTGAACGGAAAAATTCACACAAAAATTATGCCAACATGTCCATCTTGGTGATTATCATAACAGACAGTCGTCTGAACGTACAGTATCAGTTTACTGGATCTGTGCATTGTCTTAAAGTGACAGTAGGCTAAAATACCTGCTGTCTGTGTTTTTAATGTTAATCAAACAACAAAAGACAAGGAAATCACTCACTGCTCTTGATTGAATAACTTTTGCAACTTCAATAAGGATTAATCATAAATTTATACAGTCAAATATGCAATGCTATTTTACATTTGATTACTTCTGTACCAAAAAACTAATATTAGACCTACCTAAAAACCTGAAAAGCAGTTTATTTTATTTGTATCTTTGCTCTGTTGTATTTATTTGTGTTGTTGCTTGTAGTTAGATTATTTGTTTGATTATTTGATTATTTTTATTTGCCAGTATAGTCCTTTTTTCCCTAAAATAGCACATACCGATCCGTACCAAAACCATGACTCTAAAACCATGATACAAACTGAACCGTGAGTAATTTGAACCGTTACACCCCTAGTGTTCATGGTGTGTGTGTGTTCCCTACTCACTACTGTGTGTGCACTTGGATGGGAAAAATGCAGAGCACAAATTCCGAGTATGGGACACCATACTTGGCCACATGTCACTTTCACGTTTTACATGGTTTAAAACAAGCTTTAAAGTTTCTTTTTTTATGATCAACTTGTTTGCTTAGATGGCTTCTTTTATTAATATATTTATATTTCATAGTTTTTATTTTATTTACTGTTCTTGTTACTATTACCAGTTTAGTATGCATGTGCTGTAAAGGCCTCTAGTGAATGAAATGAATGTATTCCATACGTTTGCTTGTGTTTTTATCCCAGTTTTAGTTATTAAAGCAGTATAAATTTAATTGTGGACTTTATTAGCTTCAGCTTCATGCATTATGATGAACAATTGGACAATAATAATAACCTTTTTAAGAATTAGCCAATATTTTTGTCAAATGTACCAGTGGGCAAATTTAACAGGGTTAGAAACGCGTTAACCTGGATAACTTAGCCGGGCCACACTAATGATGTCTAAAATGCCCATGGGCTCAGCACCTGATGCTGATTACTGAGAAAGCAAATATATAAGGCTAATGCAACAAAGCAGTTTTGCATTAAATATGATCTCAGTCTTACTCTAAGGAAGGAGTCGAGCGCTCCGTTCTCCATGAACTCCGTGACAATAAGCACCGGGCAGCTCCTAGTCAGAACTCCCTCCAAGTGGATGACATTGGGATGGTCAAACTGGCCCATGATGCTGGCCTCGCTAAGGAAGTCCCGCCTTTGGCGCTCCGTGTATCCCGCCTTCAGTGTCTTGATGGCCACGGTTGCTTCCTTTCGGCCAGGCTGCTTGAGTCGGCCTCGACACACCTCCCCGAACTCTCCTGAATGAATGGAACAGAGGGAGAGGAGAGAGGGAGTGGGGGCGTGAGGGAGAGGGAGGATTATTGGTTTGAGCTCAGGATCAAAAAATCATTTGAGGGAAGAAATGATGTACTGCAGAAAAACCAAGGAAAGTGCGAACGAGAGAAAAAAATGGATGGCAACCGTTTAGGGTTTGAATAGGCAGGGGATGGATGGAGAGAGAGGGTGAGAGAGGAGTTTAGGGACAGGCTGTGGAGAGGGAGGAGACAGGAATTTAAGGGTTGTGGGAGTTTTGGGCCTGGACTCTGGATGTGAAAGTATGAAATGAGGTGGAAGGAATTGATTCAGATTGTAAAACATGGGAGTGGCCAAGAACAAGCACAGGGATAAATAAAGAATAATACAAAATAGGTAAAGGCAGCAAGCATCATGTATAAGGTTAGTTATAGTATAAACTCTCTACATGATCTCCCATGAATATGGTGTATTATAAAAAATAGCTATTGTTATAAATTAATATATTTTTAATATTTCCTCCAAGGCAGTGGATCTTAACTGGTAGGTTGCACATCTGTTCTTACAGGGGTTATGGACAGAAGGGACAAACTGAATGTAAATTATACAATGCAACTAATTATACAATTATTAATCAGCTATTTTCAACAAATGTATCTTGAGCATCAAATCAGCATATTAGAATGGTCCTACAGAAATCATCTGACACTGAAGGCTGCTGAAAATTCAGCTATGCATCACAGGAATAAATTACATTCTAAAATATATTAAAATAGAAAATAGTCATTTTAAATTGTAACAATATTTCACAATATTAGTATTTTTATTTTATTTTTTATCAAATAAACGTAGCCTTGATGAGTCTTACCTACCCCAAACTAATGAACAGTGGTGTATGATTTTTCATATTGTTATCGACCTATGCAGTTCATGGTAATATTCATAAATGGCAATGTTTGGTTTAAAGGACACTTTGTTACTTTTATATGATAAATAATTTTGGTACTCTGTCATGTAAAATCTGAGTCTGAGAAAAACCAGTTTAAACCCACTGCTCCAATGCAAGCTGGAAAGCACAGTTAGAGAATTCCACAAACACTTTTTATATGTTATAGGTTTATGCAAAATTTGATACCAGGTGTTAGTATATTCTTCATAATGACCATTAATCAGAAAGGCCTGGTTTTGTTTAATACTGAGAGATGTGGTTTACCTGCTCCAATGACTTCCTCAATCTTCACACATGAGATGTCAATCTCTCGGGCAAACTCATGAACAGCCTCGTTCGGGTCCTCATATGTAAAAGGGTCAATGTAAACTTTTACACCGGGGGATACTAAAACCAAAAGAAGAAGAATGCTTTTCAGTTTGTTCTTTTTTTTTTTTAATAATTTTTATTATTATGTAATACTTTAAATAGGATAAGTACATTGTAAAAAACTTAAATGTTTTCAAACATAATACAACCCAATGTGCCAATAACAAAAACTCCATAATATTCTGCTGTATTCTTGTTGAACACAGATGTATATTTTGACATTAATTTATATGGTAATACATACTTTTTTTTTTACATCCAAAACCATACATTTTACAGTAAAAGTATGTCCAATTACATCTATTTTTCCCCACTGTATATACTTACATTTAACAAATCAACAGTATTTTACTGTAACATTTTCTCTTATCCTATTAAAATTATGAACATGACTTATTCATTTTATAACATGACTTTATCATGTTATTTATTATTATTTTTAATAAGCTATACTGCATCATTTTCACAAGCTATAAATGAATATGTGCAGTAATAAATATGTTTTTGGTGCAGTTATACTCACCGTACTGCTGCAGTTTTTCAGTATACTCCAGCTCAGAGCCAGTACGCTGCCGTCTGTAACCAGATTATATACACACTGAGAGTCTGGCTTAAGACTGGATTTCTACAGTACAGGCACAACAAATGTAACTGGGGCACTTTGTGAAAGAGAACATTTAGATATTTCATATGCTTCAATCATCAGTTATGTCCCTCAAATTGCACGAAAAGCTAGTTTTATAAATCTAAACTTGTGATTCACTTTCTAAATGCCTACGATCGAGGCCATCTGAGCGATTTCTCGCCGTTCCGCCTAATTGCAATACGGTACATGCAGGATTCAAAGGCTGGGTCACCACAACATGCAGCGCGAAAGATCAACCGTCAAGACTGTCTTGTCATCGCTTCAAACCAGAACTGCTCCATTACGCGGTTCAGATGAGCCAAAATGTAGGTTATACTCCAAAAACAGCAAGTCAATTAACACCAAATCATAGGTTGAATCTTAACATTTGGAACAAATAACCAGGCCCAGAACATACATGCTAATTGGATCGCGGTTCATGCCTGTATCAAGTATCTGAAGACAGTGAACAGTGTATTTAAATCTAGGCCTTCTCATTAAGATCTCTTTGTTTCGCTAACTCTGCATAAGTAGCGTGTTTGAAAGGGAACGGGAGCAAAGGGGCCTATTGGAATTCACCATCTGTGGGATTCCTTTTGTCTCTTGACCTGTGCTAACAATGACGCCTGCTGCTAATTAGCATCTCATCTCCAATTTAAATGTCAGAAGGAAAAGAATGACGCTTCAGCGCACACATACACACACAAAGAACACATTAGGATACTAGCGCAGAGGGCATGAATGAGAGAGAAGAAAGAGCTTGAAGCGGAGAGGAGGAGACGCTTTGGCACAACAAGGCGGTCACAGTCAAGAAGAATGTGTCAAATAGACACAGTGGCAGTCTGCCGTCTCTGGAGTGATTGGCAATGTCCCAGTCTTCGCTCAGATCTGGGCGAAGTGGCCTCAAATGAGCATCTTGTGAGAGTCTCATAAACATCCGAAGTCAGACGCACTTTGAAGTCTGTTTTGCAGTTTCTATCTGATCTCATTTTGCTGTTGGGCTATTGAGTTTGTTTGACACCAAGTACTGAGGCATTGAAATGATAAACAATACAAATAGCTCTTTGCTAAATCAACATGAAATCTAAATGGACCCTGTTTACGTTCTTACTACAAGTTCCTGGTCTAAAGGCGTGGAAATTCTGCAAGCCAAAAAGGCCATTGTCTGTTGTCAACAGTTTCAAATTTTCAAATCAAGCAGCTTTTGGTTGGTAAGTCTGGTGAATCCGTGCGACCAACTTGAATATGTTGCGAAATCTGCATGGGGAAATCTTTCACTCTCATGCAAAATTCTTCATCACATGGATTCCTACTGGAATGAACCTTTTTTCACGTTTGGAGGGTTCTCAGAAACATAATTTGTCATAGTTGGGTAAACTTTGGTGGTGAGCAAAAATGACAACAAATATAATTGTTGTGATCCCATTTCCTCCAGTAGCAAAAGGAAAAATGCACAATAGTATTTCTTTGACTTTACAAATGAGTATTACAAATGAAAAGCAGAAAGACATCAAATTTGCTGTCACTAAAAGACTTGGGTCATATATATATATATATATAT
>NW_015627226.1:1296106-1306264 GCF_001515625.1 Sinocyclocheilus rhinocerous
ATTCTGTATGATTTATAAGCTTTTGTACCCGTGGGGACCACAATTTAGGTCCCCACCGTGACACGAGTCCCCATGAGTCTGTGTGTAGTCAGGTTTAAGTCCCCACCAGGATATATAAACCAGTACACACACACACACACACACACACACAAAGAACACATTAGGATACTAGCGCACAGGGCATGAATGAGAGAGAAGAAAGAGCTTGAAGCAGAGAGGAGGAGATGTTTTGGCACAACAAGGCGGTCACAGTCAAGAAGAATGTGTCAAATAGACACAGTGGCAGTCTGCCGTCTCTGGAGTGATTGGCAATGTCCCAGTCTGCGCACAGATCTGGGCGAAGTGGCCTGAAATTAGCATCTTGTGAGTCTCATAAATATCCGAAGTCAGACGCACTTTGAAGTCTGTTTTGCACTCCCTATCTGATCTCATTTTGCGGTTGTGCTGTTGAGTTTGTTGGACACGACACACGAGGCATTCAAATGATAAGCAATACAAATAGCTCTTTGCTAAATCAACATGAAATCTAAATGGATCCTGTTTACTTTCTTACTACAAGTTCCCGGTCTAAAGACGCGGTCACATTAGGAAATTTTGCAGGCAAAAAAAGGCCTGTTGTCTATTGTCAACATTGTAGCAATGCATGGTCACTTTCAAATCAAGCAGCCTTTGGTTGGTAAGTCTGGTGAATCCGTGTGGCCAACTTGAATATGTTGCGAAATCTGCATGGGGAAATCTTTCACTCTCATGCAGATCCCTGATCGCAAGGATTCCTGCTGGAATGAACCCTTTTCACAGAAGGTTCTCAGAAGCATAAATTGTCATAGTTGGGGAAACTTCCATAGTGGTAAACGGAAATGGCAACAAATATAATTTTTGCATTCCCATTTGTTCCAACAGCCCCCCCAAAAAATCCACAATAGAGCACAGGCGGGTTCTGGATGTAAAACCCCCATTATTTTAACAATAACTGATAAACCTATAAAGACAGACCTGTTGTGAGCTCCGAGGCTGTTCATCGATTATATATGCTTTTGTTGAAGCCATCTGTTTGCATGAATTCAACTTCAATAATTATAACTTAAAATAATCTTATTCAATAGCAGAATTATTGGTGAAAAACTACATTAACATCAACTAAAAGTTTGTAATGTTGTAATTCACCTCATAGCTGGTTGGCTTGGTTCATGGCTTATAGTGCTTTAAAGAAGAGTTTTTGAAAATCCCTGTGGGGAAAAATGTATGGAAAAAAAAAAAACTTCTGGAACCAGCACTGCTGAAAAAGTAGCCAGGCCCTAATGCACTCTATAGCATTTCTATGGCTTTACAAAAGAGAGAAAAATACTGAGAGAGTGATTTCATTGGTCAGAATAGAGCAATGTCAAATTTGCCATCACTTCCTTAGCTCCTTTATTAAACACTTACACATTAGCGTTAACTAGTTTTCTGTAATTTAATGGCAAGGGAATATAACACAAAGGATAGCAGTGTTAATTTAGAAGTTTTAGTCATATTTTAGTCATCTGAATTTAGTTGACTAAATCTACAGTAGATTTAGTCAGCTAAAATCTAATGGGTTTAGTTAGTGTAATGCACTTATTAAGCATTTCTCTAAAATTTCCAAACTCATTATATAGGTTTAATATTAAGGTTTTATCATGCAATATCGACACAGATTTAACTGCTGTGACACACAACATACCTTTATATTAAAATGAAATAAAACCACTTCTCTTAAAGAAACAAGAACATTGTCCTCCTTTCAATTAAATACCAATGGTTATATAATATGCATTCTTAATAACAACTTGCCACATTCTTTCAAGCAGATATATATATATATATATAAATACATTTAGATTAATCCTTATTAGGGTTACTAAAGTCATTCAGTCAAGAACAGTGAGTGATTTTCTCTCTTTCTTTTGTTGCTTGATTAACATTAAAGGGATAGTTCACCCAAAAATTAAAATCTGATGTTTATCTGCTTACCCCCAGGTGCGTGAGGTGTGTACGCGCTCTGGAGTAGTTTACGTTAATGGGTGTGTTGATATCCAGCCGAAGAGCAATCAACCATAACTTCAGGTGAGCAGGCTCAGAAGTTGGGAATACGTGGAAAGTCACCACTCCCGAATGAGTTCGCACGAGAGAACGTAATCTTTTAGTTTTAAGTCGGTTTGAACAATCCGGATAAGCGCAAGTAAGTACCATTTTGATTAGCCGTCGTACCTACAATGACTGTGCACTGTGTAAACAATGAGTGACGTATACGCGCGAGAGATCACTTCCGGCGCTTGAGTAAACTACGCCAGAGTGCGTACACACCTCACGCACCGGATGCCGTGCACACGCCCAAAGACAGTTGGACATAGTGACAAAGAGTGAAAAATTTAAGGGGGTCTGAATACTTTCCGTACCCACTGTATATATAAATACATTTAGATTAATCCTTATTAGGGTTACTAAAGTCATTCAGTCAAGAACAGTGAGTGATTTTCTCTCTTTCTTTTGTTGCTTGATTAACATTAAAGGGATAGTTCACCCAAAAATTTAAATCTGATGTTTATCTGCTTACCCCCAGGTGCGTGAGGTGTGTACGCGCTCTGGAGTAGTTTACGTTAATGGGTGTGTTGATATCCAGCCGAAGAGCAATCAACCATAACTTCAGGTGAGCAGGCTCAGAAGTTGGGAATACGTGGAAAGTCACCACTCCCGAATGAGTTCGCACGAGAGCACGTAATCTTTTAGTTTTAAGTCGGTTTGAACAATCCGGATAAGCACAAGTAAGTACCATTTTGATTAGCCGCCGTACCTACAATGACTGTGCACTGTGCAAACAATGAGTGACGTATACGCGCGAGAGATCACTTCCGGCGCTTGCGTAAACTACGCCAGAGCGCGTACACACCTCACGCACCGGATGCCGTGCGCGCCCAAAGACAGTTGGACATAGTGGCGTATTAGAGGTAAAATTTGTGTATTTCTCCCTTCATGCAAGGTGAAAGAGAACTAAGTTTAATACTCGTGCACTGTGTGAGAGGCGCTTTTCTGTGTGCGTGCTTTGGGTGTGTACAGACCGAATTGAGTTCTCTTTTACGTCATCATGCTTTTCAAATTTATCCACATGTCTGCTCTTCTCTTACTCTCAGATATTGAATTTTTTTTACTTTTTATGAGACGTGCAGCAAGTTGTTATGTCCAGCTGGATAGATCAGTAGGCTGCTACAGTTCAAATGTTCGCGTCTGACCTCCTAACCACGCAGAAGATTAGTTCTGACTGGATCTCTTCCCAGATCGTCCCTCCCTAACATTTTCATCTTGTTTTTATATTCGTTGACGAAAATGTCAATAGATTTAGATCGTCAAAAAACGATTCCAAAATATCTTATATTGTGATCCACAAAAGAAAGTAAATCATACAGATTTCAACAACACGAGGGTGGGCAAATGATGACAGAATTATCCCATGTACATGTGATTGATAAATGATAATACTTACCTAAGGCAGACAACAGCGATGACCACCATGGCAAGGATGACCACAAATCCTGCTGAGGCAGAGCCCACAATGAGTGGCAACAGGTCCTGTACTGACCGCTCTGGGTCATCTGTCAGATGAATTGAAATGCATTTAGAATACCAATAATGCTGAAATACACAAACGTACACTGAATGAGACGTTTCTTTTAAAATCCATCAGGAGCAATAAAAATAGACAATGCGTTGACACGGTAAGAGCTAAAAAAATTAATATGGATGGCATCAGATCAAATAGGCTTGAAAGAATCTGATACAAAATGTTTAATTCATACTGAATTCATTGACTTAGACACATGCAACATTTCTAGGGGCTTTTTCTCAGGAGAAATATCTAAGGAGCAGGAGATTTAACCTTAGCGCTGTCTAGGATAAACAATTCAGCAGGGATCTCATTTGTGATTCTTTTTTCCTATGGGTAGTTTGGCATATAAAAATGCACTTGACCACTCAGTATCTTTGTAACAGATGCAAAAGAAAGAAAACGTCTGTGTTCTTACCATAAAGACTTGTACTGAAGTCCACCGGGCTGCTATAACGTCCGTAACCGGCTACAGTACGAGCACGTACTTGCACGCCGTACACCGTGCCAGCCTTTAAACCCTCCACTTTGGCAGAAGTGTGCTGTGCAGTGACGGTGTGCGAGAACGACTCTCCCTGAGAAACAGAAACATACACACTGAAGGACCGAAACTAGACTCTTGAGTCATTGAATGCTTAGAGTGAATGTTTAGTTAACAGTTTTCACTGCAATTAGCGGTATTTGAAAAGACAATCCCTAGCTAAAACTGTCATCCAAACATGCGGCCGCAAGTAAATCCTATAGACGAATTAAGCTCCACTCTTTTTAGAATTAGCCATTGGGTTTTGACCAGTAGCCATCTGTTGTTCCATTGTACTCCACTTTAAGACGAGCCAGGGTTACTTTGAGCTCAAGCCAGTAAAACCCATGCTGGGTGTCTGGTGTAATGTCATCTGGCTGGGGTTCAAGAGTTCTTGAGTCAGGGGTGATTTAGATGCACAGCAGTTCCTCACCCTCTCCTGGTACTTGATCTCATAATCCAGGATCACACCATTGGGCCGCTCTGGGGGCAGCCAGGAGAGGCTGAGAGTGCCAGCTGTGGCCCGCATTAAGTGGACGGTGGGGACTGCCGATGGAGCTGGAGGTGTTAAGAGATGGAGAGAGAAAAAGCAGAATAACTTTATTAGAATATCATCAGATTATTTAAGGCTGTGACTCTTTACTGGTGGGTCGGGACCCATAAAGGGTCTCTACGTAGTCTGTTCTGATAGCACGGACAGCTGGGAAATAAAATTCTAAATGCAAATACTAAAAAAAAAAAGAGAAACATTTGCATATCAATCTTTACAGGTTGATCTTTACAGGTTTGGTTTAGGTAATATTATGCAATATAGGAATAGTGTATTCTGATTACTGTGTGTAATAAACTGTTGTGGCAATTTTCTATTTCAATAAAGGTATGAGACAAAAGTCTTTTGAAGATTTATTTTCTTGCAAGAAAAGGTCAACAGTCATACAGATCGGCTGCAGAGTGTGACCAAGAAGCAACACCCCAACTCAAAATGTATACCTTCATCAAATCCGGATGCTTTGATCTCATCCAATCATAATGCATATTCAACATATATGTCCATTTAAGGTGTCTAACTATGTCCTCCATATGCGTTTCTAAGAAGCCAGGATGTCTAAAAAGCTGACATAACATTTTCCTGTCTCACACTTAGATTTCCTGTTATCTCTCATCTCATGACAAACTTAAGCACATTAATGAGGCATTTAAAAAAGAAAGAACACTCTTTAGTAGAGTAAAGCAAATAAAACTACTAATAATATGAATATAGAATAAATTTTCCTCCACACTCCACTTTTTTTAATGATTCTTCGATAACCATAGAAAAATCCAGAATTATAAATACACACATATCCACATAAACTGAATAATTAAAAATAAATGATTTATTGATCAATATTTTTATTATATTTTTTCTTGTGGGTCAATGGCAATGACAATTTGAATTTATTCAATGATTACAACATACATACAACATTCATACATACAACAAACTGAACACCTCTGATGAACATGTTTTGATAATTAGATTTTTTTTTCAAATTTTAAAGTATATTTTTTCAAAATATAAAGTAGTCTAACATGATCTTTAATAATTTATTTATTTAACAATTACAACGTTTGGCTACCAAATAATAGCCATGTGGTGAGGAATGCAAAATGAATGAATGAATTAATATTATATTGATATGATACGATATTATATGATAGTACATTATATTTTTATGGCATTACATTTTTATGGCAAGGCAAGCTTAGTTCAGATGTGGTGTGACTCCCCAAAAACTTGATTTGTAGATAAATAATTAATGCTTTCTCTCTCTCTCTCTCTCTCTCTCTCTCTCTATATATATATATATACATACATACATACATATACATACATATTTGTCATTGAAACTTGTGCCAGTGTTTTATAAAAACAATAAGCCACTGCAGGCTGTGCTTTACTGTGATTGTAACTGTTTGGTGCAGTTTAAACAGTCTCCTGTGGTTTACTGGTTTATTAGACAATTGAAAATGAATTTCTCACCTGCTTGATTGGTGGTGATATTGACAGTGGCATATTGCGGGGTGGATGGGCTCTTGGGGGACACACCGTTGACAGCCTGGATCTCAAAGCTGTAATGGGTGTGTGCCTGTAGATTCCTCACTGCCGCCTGCCTCTCGGCCAGACCCAGTCGCCGTGGTGACACCTCCACGTTATCGTCACACCGCGCACAGGACCCACCATCATGCAGGCACTTCTTACACACCACGTTATACACCACGTCACCTCTCCTGCCCAAATCCCGCGGCTCGGACCACTCCAGTGACACTGAAGTCTCGTTCACACTGGAGATCACGTTTAATGGTGCCGAAGGAACAGCTAGAAAGACAACGGTAAAGAGTTATACTCAAGGAACATGTATAACTTAACAGGCCAAATATGATGTCCTGGAGCAAAACATTTTCTGCACATATCCTACGGTATATGTTTAGTCAAGAATAAAAAAACAACCTTTTTTGTAGATCGTTACACAGTAATCTAAGACTAATTAAAAAATATGGAGCCTTAAAGTCAGGCGGTCATTGGATAAATTATCTAATTATTCGAACCCTAACCCTAATTTACAATGCACTCCATAGTTAACTTGTCAGGGTCAAATCTCTAACCAACAAATCTTGCTCAGTGAATCATGATGTAAACTAATTAAATCCAGAGGTTGGATTTTCAAAAGCACAACTGCCTAAGGAACTGGAAGCTTTTGGTTACAATTATTGAAAAAGAATACATATTTGTTCCTTTTTTATGTGCATACCTCCAGCACAATTCCGTTTTTTTAATTCATAAACTACAAACAACATTCTGGCTTCCTGATAATGTTTCAAAAGACTGAAAAAAAAAAAGCTCTCCAACCAGGGGATTTTGCAACACATTGCATCAATGTGTGAATTTATGTGATATTTCCAATTAAATCCATGTGTCAAGATTCAACAGAGCTGAAGCTAACCGGTTATAAAGATGCTGCGAACCGACAGGCTTACATTAGCGATCATGGCCTTTTTATCAACACGCTTTTCTGTGTCATTAGTCGCCACATCAAACGGGCCGAATGCACAGGACAGACCTTTTCAACATATAATTAGCACAATGTGGGAGCTATGTTAATTTGACAAGTGCTACAGATGATCATGACTTACTAGTGCAGGCTGCATCAGGGGGGTCGCTGTCAGCGCGGTAGTAGCCACTTTGACAAGGGCAAATGCTAGACGCCCTAGAGCTGGCCCGGCTGTTGGAAGGGCACGGCATACAAGAACCCTCGCCCTGTTTGGATTTGAAGGTCCCTGGGGTGCACGCTAAAAGGTGAAAAAGAAAAAGGTGAGTTACAGTATGTAATTTTTTTAAATGAACAGTTTTTTGTCAAAAAATATTACTTATCACCGAATCAACCTAAATACGTTTGGTTACATAAACAAATCCAAATAGAAATAGCTCCTTAATAGAATATTACAGGTTCAATGTAGGGCTGAACGATTAATTGCATTTGCGATAATATCGCGATATGAAAAAACACGATTTTTCAATCGCAGAGACTGCGATTACACTCGGTCACGTGACACGCCAGAGTAAAGAGGTGTGTTCCACTTGAAGATCGATCGGTGTAGCCTTTGACATCAAAGTACGGCGAGAGAAAGCATATGGAGACGTCTGCGCTCTCTTATAGCTCTGGCAGTACTTTGATGACACACCCATCGGTCTAAGCAGCGCTGCTTCAAGTCGAGCGCGGGCCATCAGCAGAAAAAGAAAAGAAATAAAACAGTAAACAGCCAAAGGACGAAATTAGAATGGGAGATGGATCGGTTTGTGAAAGCGAAGAGAAAAGAAATCGCAATCGCAATATTGGTAAAAAAAAATCGCAATTAGATTTTTTTCCAAAATCGTTCAGCCCTAGTTCAATGCAAGTTAAATTCACAGCATTTGTGGCATGTTGGTTACCACAACATTTTTTTTTACTCCCTCCTTTTCTTTCAAAAGAGAAAAAATCTTGGTTATAATAAGACACAATGGATGTGAATGGGGCTAATAAAAAGTATAGCTAAAAGATGAACAATCTGTGTGTTAACATGATTTTACTATGTAACACTCTAAGAACCCAAACACTGATTGAGCCTGTTGAGTCAATTTTTGGGTTACTTTTTCCAGTGTTGGGTAGTTTTTGTATTACACAGTGGCTGGGTCAAATGCAGCCCTTCCCCAGCAGTTGAGTTACTGAGCGCTGGCTATTTTGGGAAATATTTTATGCATGTTAAAAATGGTATAAAATATGCTGTATTAAGAACTGTATTATGAGGTAAAAAAATGGTAATCCTAAATCCAAAACCCTAAACCATGGCCCTGTTCATTTCCACTGTAAGTGCCTTACCGAAACTTCATTGCCATGACAATATAACGGCTAAAACCCTAAAACAACCATAAAAATAACAAGAACAGCTTTACATATCATAATAATACTCTGGTTTTAAAAGAAGAATTAATGTGTTTTTATAATTTAAGCTTCACGTTTCTGCTTAAATCAACACTGAACAGATTGGAGCTGAATAATGACACTATTGTCTTTTTAGAGCTGTTTACAGCAGAATTTGGATTTGTCTTGTATTTGATGAAGTTTGAATCAGTGATTCTATTATTTTTCTTTTTATTATACTGTGAAGCTGCTTTGAAACAATCTGTGTTGTATAAACAGATTAAGGTGACTTGCCTTGCTTTTAAATCCCCCATTCACTTCCATTGTGAGTGTCGCACCGTAACTTTTTGCTTTTTGTTTTAAGTAATGGAGGGATGAATCAAAATTATTTCTTGTAGTAATACTATCAGTTCTCAGTTGAGCTTAACTGGCATTGAACCTGGAATATTCCTTTAAGGTTGCCATTTGTTTTTTTCAGTATTGTGTTGGCACTTGAAATATCTGGATCATGAAACAGCTGCGAATAAAATATTTTTCCATCACAAAAATGACACACTCAGGGTCGGCGCTAGAGCACATAAAGTGAGGGGGCATCTACAATTTTTTGGGGGGCCATGTCTTTTGGCACCTGTTTCTGAATATAGATTGATCTAAATTATCTAGCCTATAGTGTAGATCATTTTCAGATGCAATGGATGCAACAAATAAAAGAGGAAAAACACAAACTAAACTTGTAATAAAAATTTTAATTTAATAACATGTAGCCTAGTTTTATATATGAATAGGGTGTTCGTCAACTGATTGCATGCCGTCGGGAGTTTCCAATGTTGACTGCTCTGTAAAATAGCCTACTGGAAGTGCTGTAGTTTTGCTGTAAATAGCTACTAAAAATATAAAAAGTACAACACACAAACACACTTAACCCTCTAAGCGCCAAAGTCGCAAAATTGCGACAAGACGTCATACTTTATAAAATAGACTGTAGTTCCTAATATAGTGTAATATCTCATTTGTGTTCCCTACCACTAGATGGCAGACATGTAGTACTTTGATTCTAGACCAAAATTACGTCACGTTCCTATTCAAAGTGTTCGAGGAAATAGCAGAGCAAGTGAGCTATCGTGTCATTGATGCGGAAGCAGTTTAGTTCATAGCGTGCGAGTAAATTGTGAGATTTGTGAGAGAAAATCGGCAAATGGCTAATAAAAAGTTGTACCGTGAGGATGTGTTGCAAATGTTATTCACCGATTCTGACTCTGAAGGGGAATATTTGCCTTTTGGAAATGACGATCGGTCGTCTAATAATCGCTCTTCTCCCGGTACATCTTTGCAGCGCATGAAATGAATGAATGAATGGAAATAGCGATGACAATGGTGGCTGGGTTTATTTGAGAAATGAACACGTGTATCAGGACTGGATCAAACGCTTTGATGAGCCTGTTGGTAATTTAGTACTTTCTCCTGTTTTATTGTTGGTTTCCTCTTTTCTGATCATTTGGAATGAGGATAAAAAGACACAAAAACATGCAAATAAGTTCAAACATCAATTCAATATCTATTATTTCCTGAATATTACTGAT
>NW_015627226.1:1306297-1306468 GCF_001515625.1 Sinocyclocheilus rhinocerous
AACTTTCGGTCATGCCCAACATTTTTCTAATTTACAGTAGATCTCTATCTTTAAGCCCTCTCAAGCCGCAATCTTTTGAAATCTTGATGCCCTTGATGCCAAATCACCTAAGCTCCGATGAAGTTAGTTTGCTAACCGCACTAAAGTCAGTCCGTTTCTTTCGTTTCTTTT
>NW_015627226.1:1311598-1324306 GCF_001515625.1 Sinocyclocheilus rhinocerous
CCCAACGGGGATGGGGGTGGCAGGGGTGGACGTGGTCGTAGTGTCCATAGGAGAGCTGTTGCTAGAGGTAGAGGCAGCAGGGGTAGGAGAAATAGGGCTGGAAGTAGCACTAGCTCTTTGGATCCAGCGCCCCAAAGAGGTGGGTGTGGCCGCGGTAGACGTGGCCGTGCTGTGCGTGGGAGAGCCGGGAGATGTGGTAGAGGCAGCAGGGGTGATCTGGATCTAAATAGGGCTGGAAATAGCGATGACAATGGTGGCTGGGTTTATTTGAGAAATGAACACGTGTATCAGGACTGGATCAAACGCTTTGATGAGCCTGTTGGTAATTTAGTACTTTCTCCTTTTTTATTGTTGGTTTCCTCTTTTCTGATCATTTGGAATGAGGATAAAAAGATTTTTAAAAAACATGCAAATAAGTTCAAACATCTATTCAATATCTACTATTTCCTGAATATTATGAAATTCAAGATGGCCACCTCTGATGACGTCATAATATGCAAATTAGACGAGTATATTTACACCCCACATAAACTTTCGGTCATGCCCAACATTTTTCTAATTTACAGTAGATCTCTATCTTTAAGCCCTCTCAAGCCGCAATCTTTTGAAATCTTGATGCCAAAATCCATGAATCACCTAAGCTCCGATGAAGTTAGTTTGCTAACCGCACTAAAGTCAGTCCGTTTCTTTTGGAAGAAAATAGCTGATGTAACAGTCTGGCTGAGGAATCGGCTGCTTTCTGTTTTTCCTGTGAACAATCCACCACACCCGTGTCTCCTCACAAAACACTGCAGTTAATGGGGACCATGCCGAGAGATGTGTCCTGCATGTGACACCGCAGGTGAATTATAGCAAATACAGAAAAAAAAAAAATCTTCAGTATTCCTCCCATGATACATATCGCTTCACGGCTAGTGTAATAAGACAGTGGAAAATCCGAGCGAGTGGCCCCTGCTCTCAGCCTTAACATGCATGGCGTTACGCATTCAGACAGAGCGCGAGAATGAGATGGGAAGAGCTTTGAGAGACAGAGAGAGAGTGAGAGCATGCCCATACAAATGTTAACTGGGCTTGGCTGTTTCCCTTCTGTGTGTGTCAGTGGGCCTGCGGATTAAAGCTGGAAGGTGATAAAGGAAATTAGACGCACTCTCCATTGGCCATGGTGCATCTCACGGCTGTATAGCACAGCCTGGGAGAGTCATTTATCAGTCCTTTAAGGCAAGCTCTTAACCTTGAACAACCAGATGGAAACAAATGAGCCGCCACATACTGGCAATCTCAAAGGAAGTTCCCCTCTGTCCACCAGTTCCTTCCCAGAGAACAGTTCAGGAGGCCCGTCCAATTCACATTTTATTACTCTGAGCCCACCTCATCATTCATTCGCACTCCCTGTCTCTCCTCCCCTGCTCTCTCTGTAGTCTATCTTTTAATTTTCCCCATTACTCTCCCAGACTCGCGGTCGAGAATTGGTCTTGCCTTCTGCAGAACTATCCGTCTCTGGTATATCGTTCTGTTAGGACCCTATCAGATGTGTCAGTGGAAGCTGTGGTCTGCTGCTGTTGGCAGCTTTGTTCTCTGACACTACTGCAGTCCTCCACCCATTACTGAGACTCTCTCTCTCTTCTGTGCTGAGCCCAGATAAGGTCTGCGGGGAGACTGTGGATCAGTACGGGCGAATCCTTGCATTGTTCTTACTGTTCGAAACTCCAGATTCTGGACTGGCAGGCGATACTAGCCTTGTTGAGCTCCTAAATTCTGGCCTTTTCATATTCACCTAAAAATCCTATTAACAGATTTGGCCTTTAACCCCAGAATGCAAAGAGAAATCCAATTAGGTAATAGTCTTATAACACTCCTTGCGTCAAAGCCATATGACTTTCTTTCTTCTGTGGAATACGAATAGAGAAATGCTGCAGAATGTGTTAACCCCTTAGCATTTCTGTAAAATTTGCCTAAAACACACAGTGGAACGCTAACAGGTTAATAAAAGAGAACAAAAAAAGCACCATAAAAGTTTCATAAAAGCAGTCAATATGACTACTCAGAAAAAGATTCGGATTTACTTTTATTAAATGGAAGACAGAAAACTAATTTTCATTTTTGGGTGAACTATTAATTTCATGTAATTGTATATGTGTGTTGTGAGTTGACTTTTGTGTGGACAAATTTGCAGTATGACAAAACCTTCCTTTGGGGGACATTTGAAGGCATTTAAAAAAAATAAGAAAATAATGTTTTTAAATTTTAAAATGCTATGTTTTTTTTTTTTTTGCATATTATTGTTATGGTGTAGGTTTTATAAAATATGCACTATATTTTAAAGGTTTGAGGCCAATAAGATTTGTAAAATATTTAAATATTTAAATAAGTATAATAATTAAATAAGTCTCTTATTCTTACCAAGGATGCAGTTATTTAATAAAAACACAGCAAAGGTAATATTGTTTCCAGTGATGGCAAAGCTGAATTACTCCAATCTTTTACCACATATACAACTGAATATGTTTATAATACATAACACTGTCATGTATTTACATATTTACTTACAAAAACATGAACAATTAAAATCTATTTGAAGCTGCATGTTAATACAAACTCATTTTTAACATAAAAAATAACAAACCACTAAATGTGAAATTAGTTCACATTATCAAAAAAACTTAACTGAGAAATTCTTTGAATGTCAAGAAAAAATGTAGTTATGCTGTTCAGTGTGAGTTATGTGTGTGTAAAAATTAGCATTACCAGTGACTGCATAAAAAAGGATATAAATCCGCTCTGACCTGCAAGTAACCTTTGCATTGCCTCAGACAGATTTTATAATCCGTATTGTAGCATCTGCCAGCAAACACTCAAAAGTTTCAACCAGAATCCGCTTTCTTCTGATTTAAAAAGCCAAACACTTACCCTGGCACTGAGTATCTTTCTTGGCCGGCTCAAAGCCCGCCATGCAGGTGCATGCTCCCACGGGAACCATCCATTCTCCATCTCCGTTACAGCACAGCTTTAGAGGGACAGATTCCTCGATGGCGTTTGGCACACAGGCTCCGGCGGCGATGACCAGAGAGGTGCCCTCGGCACCAGTGGCCGTCTCGGGGAAGACAGCGAAGTTAGCAATGGTGGTGGAGCACTTTTTAAAGAAGACCCTGGCCGAGATGAGGGACATGCAGGCACCCAGGTCCTGGAAGGCCAGGTAGAAACCAGCTTTGGAAAGAGGACCGAAGCTACGTACTTTGGTGTTGACGATTCCTGACTCCAGCAATGAGAAGCTCTCGTCGGGGGCTATGGTGTCCACCTGGGGACAAAAGAAAATAGAGAAGGTAAGTACATTCAATTTGATATTGTTGTCCAGTCACAGAGTGTTAGGACTTTCTGTGGACTGTAAACCTTTATTTCTGTAATTCTATCATAATTTTCTCGCCCAAGTCATTCTAAAGGTCACATTAGCGAACTTTTGGTAACATTTTGTGGGTCCATTGTCTTTTGTCAATAGTGTAGCAATGTATGAAGTCACTTTCAAACTAAGCAGCTTTCTGTTGATCAACGCAACAAATCCATGTGACCAACTTGAACCTGTTGCGAAATCTGTGCGAAATCTTTTGCGAAATATCTATTTGTGTTATTTCCTATTAAAATGACTGGAGATCGCCCATGAAAACGTAACAGCATCTTAAACCTGTATGACTTTCTTCAAAAATAATATTGGACCCAACTGACATTCATTAAATGGACAAAAATACACTGACCTAATATATTCTTTTGTGACTAAATGATGACAATCTCTTTAAATATATGTTACATTCCCAAGTAAATAAGACACCATCATTCACCAAAACATTGTAAAATGTATCATCATGCAAAGTCTTAAATTAAAAGAAGTCATCATTCCGGCTGACCTTTACGTAGGGGTTCTCCCTCCATGGCGGGCTGCTTGCTGTGGCCACGTCTCCATCCGATTCATAGTAGAACAGATTAAAGGTCTCCTTACAGGACCCGGGAATATTGGGAATACTGCCACAGTCCCGCACAGAGAACTTGAGCTCCACGTAAACTCGAAGAACTCCACGGCGTGGGATGAAGTCTGTCCGGAGCCAGTTGTTCTGATTGGGCTCCAGTACGTTACAGACCTGGTATGTCCTGATGGGGCTCAAGTGGTCATCATATCCACTCACTTCTTCCCACTGAGAAGGGCATAAAATACTGTCACTGAATGCACAATGAACTTTCTTGAAATTAAATGTCCAACTGAAAAATGACAGTAGATAAGACCTTTGGAATTGTGTAAAGAATATGTGTAATTTATCATTTAAGGTCTTATTGCGTTTCTTACTTCCAATGAAACTAGCAAAACATGGAACTCAATGATGCTGTAACTTGTTACCTTCCTCTCTCTTTATGTAGTGAAATCTTTCTTTATATATAGTTTCTATTGAATGGTCCTTGATCTTTTAATCTTTTTCCACATAATTGTATGGGTCAGTGACATAACAATTGAATAAATAAATAAATAATTGAAAAGAGAACCTTCTTAAGTTGTTTTACATAATCTTGTATTATAATTCCTTAAGGGTACTGCTTCACTGCTTTTGCATATATAAAAAAAAACATTAGTCATGTGGTGCAACCAACATGCAGAAACATACAGGGGGAAAAAAAATTAAAGGCAGAGTAAGTGATTTCTGGTAGCCAATGTTGATATTTGAAATCACCAAAACAAACACGCCCCTACCCCAAAAGTGTCTTGCCCCTATTTTGATAGCTCCGCCCCACATATACGTACGCAACCCAGGCAACGATTAGTTCTGTGAAACAAAGCAAAACCAATGTTACACCATGTCTACTTTAAAACTTTCTTGAAAATGGTATAAAGACATTCTTCGTCATTGACACAACATATTTTCAGACTGACTTTGAAATCATGCCACATTTCTTCTTTTACTATGTACTTACAAATTATCATTGGAAGTGTCGCATCATGTCTGGTTAGGACACACTGTCACACAAAACCTAAAAATCCTAAAATGATCCAGATCTATGGATCGTTATTAAGATGATACCTGTAAGTTGTGCCTCAAAGCAGCACTAAATGGAAGTAGGAATAATGAACGACTCAAATGCTCAATTAAACTCATGTCGGTGGTTAGGGTAAATAAAAATGCTTTCTCAAAGGTGACATTTGGGTTGCCTGAACTTCTCACAACACAATTAAGAGGCACCGCAGCGAGTGGTAGCATGTGTTTATCTCCAGGTGTGAAGGAACACATTACTTATGATGATGCATGGCTTTTGTTTGAGATGCCATCGAGCGCCTGCCTGCAGAAAGGGCTGAGCTGCTTAAGATTGTTGCCATGACAACCCATCATTTCCATTGACTGACTTCGCATGCACATTCCAAAGACAAATCATACTACGGGAGCGAATGGATTTGGGTGGGGGGTGTAAGGCTTAAGGTCAGACTCGCTGTGGTTAATTTCTTCACCAGTCACATGTGTAAAATAAACTGCTGCTTGCAAACACAGAGGTGGTGAATGATTGTTCTTGTTAATGGCCCCCTTTCATTTGTCTCGTCAATGCATGTGTAGATTAATAGCCGCCCTTTCGGACAATTACAAACAGGAAAACGCTGTAACTCACCCCGCTTTCTGGATAGGTGGTCCACGCCAGCTCTGTAGTAGCCCACCTGCTGTCCATAAGAGTCTCTGCAAAACAGGCAATCAATTAGGCTCCGACAACAGCAGCCTCCATTCCAAACACAACAGAGCATCAGCACTCTAAAAACTGTAATTTAAACGTGTACATATCAAAGCACTTCACTCATTTGAATTCCCCGCATAGTCTGCGGAAGGCCTAATCACTGTTTTCACTCCTAGGGTAAATAAAAATGCTTTCTCAAAGGTGACATTTGGGTTGCTGAACTTCTCACAACACAATTAAGAGGCACCGCAGCGAGTGGTAGCATGTGTTTATCTCCAGGTGTGAAGGAACACATTACTTATGATGATGCATGGCTTTTGAGATGCCAGACATCGAGCGCCTGCCTGCAGAAAGGGCTGAGCTGCTTAAGATTGTTGCCATGACAACCCATCATTTCCATTGACTGACTCCAGCAGTTTCAGAACCGCAGCCACAGAACCGGACGTGAGGGGCGGAGTTATTGACAACGAAAGAGCATGGTGAGTAGTCTAATGTTTTTGCTATCATACGTTTAATAATTATCGTATACATTACGTTAAGCATTTATCTGCTAAGTACTTAATGTGTGCTTGGCTTTATTATATTACAGGAAAACGCTGTAACTCACCCCGCTTTCTGGATAGGTGGTCCACGCCAGCTCTGTAGTAGCCCACCTGCTGTCCATAAGAGTCTCTGCAAAACAGGCAATCAATTAGGCTCCGACAACAGCAGCCTCCATTCCAAACACAACAGAGCATCAGCACTCTAAAAACTGTAATTTAAACGTGTACATATCAAAGCACTTCACTCATTTGAATTCCCCGCATAGTGGAAGGCCTAATCACTGTTTTCACTCCGCACACTAATAATGTGATCCGCATTTATCTACCCACTCCAGCTCTGGCCTGTGGCTGATCTGAGAACAGATCCTGTTGCGTACCGCAGGGATGCTCGCAGCACAGTGACATTCTGCATCCCAGGCGATCACTGTTCTTTAAATACACTCCGATCAGTGGAGCAAAACTGCATGAGCCAGCTTCCGCAAATTAACCGCACATGTGAATGTTTTATTCACTTTGTAAGTCAGCGTTCGATGAAGCCGAGTGGTCGCTTCAAATTAAAGTGACACGCACACATCTGCGCGAAAATCAGTGGAATCTTTAGAGCAGAACATCAACTTAGCTGATTAAGGCCCCGGCAAATGCACATATGGCAAACGTACAAATGCCGTTTATGTGGATTGTACACCTTGCTTTTATAGCACTGTAAATCACAGAGAGAGTTAATTGTGTGATCAAATAGCTGTAAGGGCATCTCGTCGTGTGAAATATTCATAAAATTGAAGGGAAGTTCTTTTGATGCTTTGATCAATTCCTTATGACCGCATTCAGTCTTTAAGCCCTTTGCATCTGTGCATTTGGCTGCATTGTGGAAAACAATGTTATGATACTTATTTTTACACATAGCAGCTCATCGCAGTCTATTTCACACAAATGAGTGTACAGGATGTTCTTTGAAACGTTGTTTTGTACAGTCAGCAGATGTACAAAACGCCTCATTATTCTTTGAAATCTTTTGTTACTCCACTAGATTATCCGAATGTAAGACTATAAAGAAAAACAAACAACCTTTAGAGGCAGTTATAAGGAGTAAAATAAGAATAGTGCTTATTTGTTTAATTACAATAAGCATGTTAACATGCAAAATTAGATTTCAGTCGGACTAAAGCAATAGTCATGGAAATGCTTTAAGGAACGTTCTCACCAACTATAACGATAACTAACACTATAAAGTTTTAATAATCACTCTAATTCTACGAGAATAGGAAGTTCACACCACAATGGTAATGACACAATATTGTTGGAAACATGATTTTGTTTCTAGCTGATGAATAATAAAACATTAACAGACAAACAGAATGCACCCGACTTTATAGAGCTTGAGCATTTCAATTGGCAGACGACATAACTGAAGTGTGCCATTAGAATAAACAGAGCATTATTGTGTGTTGATATGGCAAATATATATAGTTAATGTTACAGTCATCTTTATAGTTTTTGTTCTTGATATGAATGGGCCTTTAGTCCAAATGAAATCATACAAATTCCGTTTTTGCAAAATTGGACTAAAGGTGTGGTCACATTTATCATTGTTCAGCGATTTTTCACATCATTTCAAAATCCAGTAATTTCAACATGAATTCACATGATTTGGAATTTCAAATGAGGACAAAAGATTTCCACATGCAAATTCTGTAGGGGCTAGTCCTATTTATGCGATTGTAGCCTGGCTTTATCCAGAATGTGTACGCATTAATCTGACTGCAACTGGACTCGCTCTGTATGTTTACAGTAGGGATGTGCAATGGATGCAACACAGGCATGGTATGCGACTAGTCTGTATCGATTATTCGTATATGCATTGTGTCATATGCACTTGAAATCACAGAACCAGGGGCCTTACACACAAAAAAAAGTTTTTGTATTTAACAGTGTGAGACACAGTGTAACGGAATGAAAAAAAGCAAGGTATAGAGATAAATTTTTTCATGCCGTGTGAGACTCTGCAAATGATGCAATACACAGAGGTAAAACATGTCTGTCTAGTGCATGTTACCATTGCTATGAAAAACAATGGAAAAGCGACGCAGTGGAATGCAAAAAATAAATAAATAAAACTGTAACTCAATGACTGTGCATGTAAACGTAAGAAAGTGTTATTATCTTGTAATGAAACTGTAATAACAAAAACTCACCCTTTTTTAAACCACAGTAATGATAACCACTAACAGGGCCAAATCACGTAAGGTTTGTTTTATATTTAGACACCATAGTTCCCAGAAGGCTTCTGACAGATGGACTGACTTGACACAGGGGACCCTGGATGCAGCTTTACACTTTCCCTCTTGTCAAGAGATGCTCGGCCCACTTGACCTCCATTGGAAGTGTAACTAATGTAGTCTGTTCATAAACCTGCTCGGAAACTAGGCCTATGAGTCAAACACCTACTCTCTCTCTCTCTCTCTCTCTCTCTCTCACACACACACACACACACTATCGCTTAAGATCCTCACACTGAAACTGATGAAGAATCGAATAATGGCCAAGGTGAAGGAGTATCTGGCTCCACTGTGGTTAAGGATTATGGATAATTATTAGTTAAGGGACATGACCAAGGTACATAATGAAGTCAGCTATGCCCGTATCTGTACTAAAAATACCAAACAAAATCCTGCCTTGAGACTGTAATTTTGTAACAAGAAACAATCTTGTTTTTGCTGAGCAGCAATTTGTTTTGCATATGAAATTGATAATTCTCAAGCATTAAATTACAAGAAAAAAGAGAGACTGATTGCTAATATGCTAATAGTATGCATTTTGTTAAATATGCAAACAACAGATTTTACAGATGTACAAATATATATTTTCATTTGTAAATTACATTTGTGAGGGCTAGAAAATATGATGGGGACACTAACCTATTCATTAGAGTTCTCGACAGTGTGAAGTCAACAAACCTCAAAGGTATCTTTTCCGAAACCACACATAGGCTCAATATTGGCACGTTTCACCTCACCACTGTTTTCAAAAACTGATTTGGATTTCATTTCAAAATGCATTGTTACTTTGAAGCGAATCCGTTTTCTCACCTTTGAACAGCTGTGATCATGCAAGCCAATTAACATGTGTGGCAATTACACTGAAGTGATGCTGCTATCATCACTATCTGGGTGACTTAAAAGCCTTTAGGGTGAAATGTGTCACACCAGAGCAACAGGGGGCTTTCAGCAGTCCTAAACCATGTGTCACAAGCAGCACAAAGCACATCTGAAAATCTAACAACTATATGTCATTTTTAATACAGTAAAGATCAAAGCAGAACACTGTCATTATAACCTCACAAGACTCTACACTTCCAAGCAAATTAAAGAGATTCTTGGATGTATAACAACATTTTCACCATTCAACACAACAATAACTATTAGATTTTGATTAGTCATCGGTTTTACAGTTTGTTATAATAACAAAGCCACGGAGCATGTGGACAAACAGCATCGTCTGTATCAGTACATGGACATGCCATAACACAAACACCTCACTGTCTGTGTAAAGCTTCCACGCAGGATTCCACATGGAATAAGACATTTCTCAAAAAAACAAAAAAAAAGACCTTCGGAAACTAGAATTAGTCAGAATAATGGCAAATAAATGCAATGATGATTCAGAAACGGACACATTAAGCCCTGGTAATGATGTGAAAATCAAACAGTCATCCAGTAAAGGCTACACCTAAACGGACGTAATATCTTCTCTCTTTTCATTTATTCACTTTAAACGTCATAAAATATTGTACATTTGCAGCCGTTTGCATATCATCTGTATCACTGCCCGATGAATAAAAGGCAAAATCGCACCAAGACTATTTAAGTTTTCGTCAAACGCGAAGTTTTCGAGCCAGAACAGTCCGCGCCGTCTGTAAATCACAAGCTTTAAGTACAGATTTTTTGTTATTACACATTCTGTGGAATTCATAAAAGGAATAGCCAACTGATGGCCATATAACAGCAGCTTGGATACCGAGTAGCCCCGTAACAAAGAGCTTTTACACTTACCCTCAACAGCGAGAATAACGGGTACCCAAAAGCTGTATAATAACAGCGAATAATCCATTGTCATGAAGCTTGAGGTTGCAACATGAATAGCTTTTTGTCTATATATCGCCGGGACAGAAAGTCTCGTTAAATCTCAGCATTCATGGACTGGAGGAACGAATTCACGCCTTGAGAAATTTCAAGCTGGGGGAAAAAAAAAATGCAGAGCTCCTCTTGCTGTGGTTGTCTTCACGTCTTTCATGCACAACTGTTCGCACTATGGAATCCACGGACAGTCTCTTTCGTGAGCGCGGTCTATCATCATCTTCTACATGTGTGGCATCATCCTCATCCTCAGTGTGAAAGAAGCTGTTGATTCTCTGCGACTGCACGGAGGAGTGTCAATTGCGAGAAAGGATGGGGGGCGAAAGCTCTATTGGTCTCAATGTAAAACCCTGCGGGATACCGCTGATAACTTACAGACCAAGTACTCCCCGGTGTTCTTTTATTTATGCATTTCATTATTTGTTTTAAAGAAGTGTTAAATCGATGTGTAACTCTTTTATTGTATATGCCACTATACGGCTAAACAGCATA
Source organism: Sinocyclocheilus rhinocerous (assembly GCF_001515625.1). Lineage (NCBI taxonomy): Eukaryota > Metazoa > Chordata > Actinopteri > Cypriniformes > Cyprinidae > Sinocyclocheilus > Sinocyclocheilus rhinocerous. The sequence continues at coordinate 1,322,460 of NW_015627226.1, forward strand.
AGAATCCACAGAAGCTTAGTTGTGGTGAATTGCTAATGTATGGATATTTTTTGATGCACAGCGCCACTCACCGTTTGTTTACTGCAGGAATGAGATATATCCAGCTGCAGACCCGCAGCACCAGCAGTTTCAGAACCGCAGCCACAGAACCGGAAGTGAGGGGCGGAGTTATTGACAACGAGAGAGCATGGTGAGTAGTCTAATGTTTTTGCTATCATACGTTTAATAATTATCGTATACATTACGTTACACTCTGGTCACAATATGTGACGGCGAGGAACGATGGAGACGAGGAATAAACGAAACAGTCTTTAGTCCAAGAAACACAGGGTACATCCAACACTGGGAATAGCAGAAAACACATGAACATAACAAGTAGAACCGACAGAGACAGACTGCACTAGGACTTAAATACAGGGGAAGATTGGGGAAACACAGGTGTATAGGATGACTAATCAAACTAATTAACAAAATGAGGACAGGAACATGACCAAATAACAGAAACAGGGGCAAAACATGACACAGACAGTCCATGATCCTGACACACGTTCAGAATGCATTCCAATTCCAACCCACCTTTTTTTTGTGTGCAAAATCCTTTGTTTGGTCTTAACACCTCACCTTGCTGAGGAGTGCTGTGATTACTTCAGTCTGAAGTAATCACAACCACAAAGAACATGATATAATCTCTGGGAAAATATATGATTCATACACTGAAATGAAACTCAGCAGAAGAACTACAGCATTTTATCTTAATCATTGCATCACGGAACTTGGGAATTTAGGGGAGATCATTCAAAGATTTGCAGTAAACAGAACGCAACTCAGACTCTTGAGGGAAACAGCTTCGATCTTTGGGTAAGACAATCTTTGATGATGCAAATATTACCTGGTTCCGAGAATGCTCAAATCTCAGGGATTTGGTAACGTTTGATCATCTGATATAGTTGTGATTTCACCAGCAGATGCTGAAAGACATTGATCAAAGTATCAAACAGTGTGCAACATAAATTCAACCCTTGTAATACACGCAAGACTTCAAATCCTTGGCCATCCTCACATCTGTTTCAAGCAGCGGATGTCAACAGGAGCTTGTTTTTTAGTTTGGACAGTTAGCCACTGGCAGAGGTTGGCTGGGAAACAGAAGACAGGAGGAAGAGAGAAAGATGAAGGAGAACAGACGGAGGATGCCGGAGGGCCAGGCGCCGAGTCAATACAGTAAGCTGACAGAGGTGGATAAAGCACTCTCCCTGTGTGGCTCGCTTTCAAGACACTGCTGAAATATAGAGCCACTCTGGCCGCACTGGTGCAATAGGCTGGTGATGAAAACAGCTTTCAGTTTGTCACTGCTGAGCCTGCGAATCACAGGAATATTGAGCTTTCTCAGAAACCAGGAGCAGAGCTGGTAAATGCAATCAGAAATGTCACTACTCTCTTCTCTTCAGCTCTGGACTTGGCAAACTATGACCAGATAATGGCTATTTATTCAGTCGTTTAAGCATTTGATAATTACAGAAGCTACAGACCATAGCTGTGACCTACTTCCTCTCCATTCACCTAATCACACACTTTGTTTTTCTTTCTTTGTGAAGATCATCAAGGCCTCACTGATCTCAATTATGATTTAAGGGCTAGGCAATGACAAGAGCCAAACGTTGACATGCAACACATGGGTGCAGCCAGTGTTGGGGAGTAACTAGTTACATGTAAGGGAATTACGTAATTTAATTACAAAATAAATGTAACTGTAATCTGTTACAGTTACTGAGAAAAATGTGTAATTAAATAACAGTTACTTATGGAAATGTTAATGATTACAAAGGGAATATTTACACACACACACACAC
>NW_015627226.1:1324390-1325848 GCF_001515625.1 Sinocyclocheilus rhinocerous
CACACATGTCTGGTCAGCTATCCTTGTGGGGACTCTCCATAGGCGTAATGGTTTTTCTACTGTACAGACTGTATATTCTATTGCCCTACACCAACCCTACCCCTAAACCTACCCCTCACAGGAAAGATTTTCTGTGATTTTAGATTTTCAAAAAACTTCATTATGTGTGATTTATTAGCTTGTTTACCCGTGGGGACCTCAATTTAGGTCCCCACCATGACACGAGTCCCCATGAGTCTGTGTGTATTCAGGTTTAAGTCCCCACCAGAATAGAAAAACAGGTACACACACACACACACACACACACACACACACAGAATTACTTGATTTCATTCCCAAATTGCACTGACTGCTCTAAAATATGACAAACAATGTTTCAGGAATTTAGGACACAGAATAGGACACATGCTTATTGAAGAACTGTTTTATTTCCTATTTGGGTTTATGTGTATGCTATATATTTTAAGATAAACTTTTTCCCAAGGCATTGTTAGACAAAGATTCGATTTCAAAAACAGTATCATAGCTATTAAACTATATATTGTTATGATTTAAAATCAGTATTTAACCTCAGAACTATCTCAAAGTTAAAAAAAAAAAAAAAAAAAGGATTTTGAAAGTCTGACAGTAATCAGTGTTGAGTACTACTAAGGTTAACCCTGCCTGGTTTAAGTGTTTGAAAATGATTAAGAGGATTAAGAGTTCATTAGAAATTTAGACAGTAATCAAATGTAATCAGTTACATTACTATAATAAAGTAATTAAAGTAATTGCACTACTTATTACATTTTAACAGGGTAACTTGTATCTGTAACCTATTACTTTTCCAAAGTAACATTCCCAACACTGGGTGCAGCAAATGACAGGTTTAGAGAGATTTTAGAATGCCCTGACCTCAATCCTCAATATTTTTTTCCCCATTATATACAGTAATTTGAGCAGCGTTATCCTTGTCAAAGTTTCAGGGTAACACTTATGGATAGTTTGCATTTTTTAAATCAGTTCATGTATTCAAATGCTCTACTGTTTGAGCTTAAACAGTTTAATTAATTCTAATTATTTTTATGTATTTTTTAAGGAGGCAAAAATACTAAGTGCATCTTTAAAAATATGAAATCAAGCTCAGACATTCAGGGTATTTTTGTTGCTTTTCTACTTGTTCATATTTTTAAAAGGTGCACTCAGTATTTTTTGATTCCGTAAAAAATTACATTAAAAATCATTACAATTAATTAAAGTGTTTAAAATAATGTCCACTCACTTTAGATAATTCCATTCACATCAGTAGATGAGCCTCCTGGGGTCCGCCATGTTGAAATCACATGACCATTATCCAAACCACTAGATATCAGTATAAGTCCAAGACAGCCATTGCAACATTAAACAGACAAAAAGTTTAAAATAATAGTATTTTTTCACACACACACACACACACACACACACACACACTATCACACA
>NW_015627226.1:1326418-1337105 GCF_001515625.1 Sinocyclocheilus rhinocerous
ACCAGAATAGAAAAACAGGTACACACACACACACACACACACACACACACAGAGAATTACTTGATTTCATTCCCAAATTGCACTGACTGCTCTAAAATATGACAAAAAATGTTTCAGGAATTTAGGACACAGAATAGGACACATGCTTATTGAAGAACTGTTTTATTTCCTATTTGGGTTTATGTGTATGCTATATATTTTAAGATAAACTTTTTCCCAAGGCATTGTTAGACAAAGATTCGATTTCAAAAACAGTATCATAGCTATTAAACTATATATTGTTATGATTTAAAATCAGTATTTAACCTCAGAACTATCTCAAAGTTAAAAAAAAAAAAAAAAATGCTAAAGTTTTTCTGGTGGCTGTGCTTTAAAATTAAATTATTATAGCTGTGCTTTAAAATTAAATTTCTGGTGGCTGTGCTTTAAAATTAAATTATTATAATCTTAATTCAAGTGATGAAGGATTTTGAAAGTCTGACAGTAATCAGTGTTGAGTACTACTAAGGTTAACCCTGCCTGGTTTAAGTGTTTGAAAATGATTAAGAGTTGAAAACATTCATTAGAAATTTAGACAGTAATCAAATGTAATCAGTTACATTACTATAATAAAGTAATTGAAATAGTTACACTACTTATTACATTTTAACAGGGTAACTTGTATCTGTAACCTATTACTTTTCCAAAGTAACATTCCAAACACTGGGTGCAGCAAATGACAGGTTTAGAGAGATTTTAGAATGCCCTGACCTCAATCCTCAATATTTTTTTCCCCATTATATACAGTAATTTGAGCAGCGTTATCCTTGTCAAAGTTTCAGGGTAACACTTATGGATAGTTTGCATTTTTTAAATCAGTTCATGTATTCAAATGCTCTACTGTTTGAGCTTAAACAGTTTAATTAATTCTAATTATTTTTATGTATTTTTTAAGGAGGCAAAAATACTAAGTGCATCTTTAAAAATATGAAATCAAGCTCAGACATTCAGGGTATTTTTGTTGCTTTTCTACTTGTTCATATTTTTAAAAGGTGCACTCAGTATTTTTTGATTCCGTAAAAAATTACATTAAAAATCATTACAATTAATTAAAGTGTTTAAAATAATGTCCACTCACTTTAGATAATTCCATTCACATCAGTAGATGAGCCTCCTGGGGTCCGCCATGTTGAAATCACATGACCATTATCCAAACCACTAGATATCAGTATAAGTCCAAGACAGCCATTGCAACATTAAACAGACAAAAAGTTTAAAATAATAGTATTTTTTCACACACACACACACACACACACACACACACACTATCACACACACACATCTATCGTTTCACTTCAGAAGACATTGATTCATAAAATTGGGTTGTACAGATTACTGTCGGTACTACGCTTGACGAGGAACGAACTTCGCGATTGTTAAAAATGTGTATGAATGAAATCCAACACAATCTCATGGCAAAACGTAAATATTTTGGCTAATTGGTCGCTTATGCATGTGATCCATTCGTACCTTTCCATATGTATGTTTTCGTACAATCCCATTTGTACATTATTGTAAGATCTGCTTATGTCCCACTGATGGTTAGGTTTTGGGTTGGGCTTAAGGGCAGAGCTTAATGATTGATTTAAAAAAAAAAAAAAAAAAGATATGTTTTTATACAAATCTATTAATGCAGTTTGTTTAATCATGTGATGGGGTTGAAAAGACTTATTGTCATGGTCATTCATAACCAAGCTGTCAAGCCATTCATAACTCATGCCACATGGGATGGTAAAGTGTCCATCAGATATGCATGTCAAAGTCTCATCTAGGTACTTTTTCGCCTACTGATATATGAAATCCATAAATTCAGACATACTACATACTACATACAGACATTCACATACTGTTTCACCTACTGTATAGTGAAGGCTGTGTTCCATTCATCGGACTTACTTGCAAAGCAGTATTACTAAATTCATTAGAATATGCAAATTTGCATGACTGGATGAGTTATATTAATCACTGGGAAGCCATTGAGTAGGTTTCAAGTCTTTTACATTCATTAAACAAATATTCAGTCACGCTTTTCTGCGGTTTCGAGCAGCCTCTGTCATCTGGGCTTCGACGACTGTCATGAGAGCCACACACCAGTAAACAGTTGTCAGGTTTCAAGGCAGGGGTGGTGATTTTGGATTAGTTTTGGTCCTCTACTGTGGAATGAGATTTGGCGGATATCTTATATCAGCACTTTTACTTTGAGACACTTTATCCAAACGAGTCCAATGAAGGTTATGTGAATCTCTTTATCGTCCAGTTTTCTACCTTAGGAACGGATTCCTTAACTAGACAACAAAAATGAAGCGAAAACATTTTCCATTAGGATTTCTGTAGTTTTTCATTGGGAGACAATCTCAATAAGGAATACTGATGATTCAGCACATTTTTTCGTGCTGTTTTTGCTTCATGGTCTTCCTCCATTATTCATTTGCTGCCCGTTTTTTAATCTCTAGTGGGCTGACTCAGAATTCATTTTCCATTTGGAGAGTGTTCCCCCTGTCTGCACTTGTCCGTAGCATTGATTAAGTAGGTCCTTGTGGAGAGGAAATTATGTTTGGGTTTTAACACTGTTTTAACACTGTATTTCCACTAATCTACCCTGTGTGGGAATTTGAATGAAGTTTCGCTTAGTTCAAGTGGGATTACGGTTTGAGTTTTGTGATCCCTGTGGCTTCTCACAGCAGTCTTCACATTTAAATTAAATTTGCAGGATTTTTTGGTGAATAATCAGGGTTTGTCTAAAACTCCAGTATAGGGTGACTGAAAATAAAACATCTGGAGAGACATTAGCATTCAAATGTTTGGGGGCAGTGTAAGATTTTTAATGTTGTTGAAAGAAAGTCAGCAAGGCTGCATTTATTGGTTTATAAAAACAATAAAGCAGTAATTTTGAGAAATATTATTGCAACTGAAAGTATCTGTCTTTTAGTTTAATATATTTTAGAATATAATTTATTCCTGTGATGGCAAAGCTGAATTTACAGCATCATTACTCCAGTCTTCAGTGTCACATAATCTTTCAGAAATAATTCATGTTAATTTGGTGTCTTGCTGCTTAATATTTCTGTGGAAACCTTCATATATTTTTTTAGGATTCTTTGATGAACAGAAAGTAAAAAAAAAACTACATTTATTTGAAATATATATTTTTTGTATCATTGTACGTTCAAGTTACATTTTATTTTCAGGAATACATGGCCTCTCTGCCCATAGTTCCACAAGATCACAGTAACATGGCAGATATTCTTTTCTTTATTCCATGGTATATATACAATGCATATCTCCACGCATACACTGTAAAAAATGACCGTGAATTTAACGGTAAAAGACTGTAAAAATGCTACAGTAAAAACCTGTTAAATGGTTAATGGTAAATTCCCCTACTATATACGGTGAAAAACTGTATTGGACATTACATGTATTGGACATTAATTTTACGGTAGTATACCATTTTTGGAAGTTGTGCACCTTCTATATATGTTATTATTTAAAAGCTGCTTGTGATGGGCTTTGGTTCATCATGTGACTTTCTCATCACCACAAACATTTGGTGGTTATCAGTGTATTACAAAGGTACAAAACAGATTTCAGTACTTCAATAGGTTGGTATATTAACATTATATCAGTTGTACTTCAAATCACAAACACTTGACACATCAATACAGACATCACCAACAAGAACAAGATCACCTAAATATTTCGTACGCAAATCCACATACAAAGAGCAATCATACAAGAAATGCTTCTCATCTTCTATCACAGAAATATTCGACGTTAACTTAACAATAATTACAGATTCTCTCTGACACTGGTGTATTACTCCATCTGCCTGTTTCTATGATGGCTTGAACATCTATAAAGGATCAATGATCGTACCAGTTGCATGTTATATACAGACACATGTAGCTCTCTTGTACTAACAAAGATTTGTATTGTGAATATATATTTAAATTATTTTCTAAAACTGATGTATACCATGCATCATGCGCCTTTTCTCTCAATTGTTGATTACGAATAACTGTAAATGCTCTTATATCACCTGCACCTTGAGCCTCCCAGGCACTAGAAAAACAATAAAAATACAGCGAAACTCTAATACAGGAAACGTCTCGGTTACGTATGTAACCCTCGTTCCCTGAAGGAGGGAACGGAGAATTTTTCTATCTACTTCATCTAACTGAAAAAGCACGTTACAACATTTTATTGGATGATGATTATTAGACATAGACACTAATTTTATCCAATGCAAGTGTATCATTGTAATAGTCTTTACTGTCACATTTGATCAATTTAATGCATCCTTAATGAATAACATTAATTTATTAAAAAAAAAAAAAAGCTTACTGACCCCAAACTTTTGAATGGTAGAGACACTGCAAAATAAATCATGGTGAATGTACTAGACCAATTACTAAAATGGAAGCAAATGAATCTCTACTGACATTTAAAAGCAGTTTCATGCTTATTGAGATGATCGAATTTCATGTGGCACTAAACCAATTGCTTAATTTTTGATAGATTTGATTTGTTGTTCCAGCTGAGTAAAAAGTTTCTCTGTATTGTCCAATAACAACATTATAAATGAACCAACCAATATCTTTCTGAACTAATAATTGTCCCTAAGACTGATTAGTTTTTTATTTCTGTTGTTTTTCTATAAACAGTAAGTACTGAGACAGCCTTTTCCTTTGAGCATTTTTCCTAATGCAGTGCTGAAAGATTTCCTTTTTTCCATTCTTCACAGCTGCCTTTTTTAATTTTAATATCACCCAAAAAATGATTTTTACAGAAGATTTCATTATAACCAAATCCCCAAGCACTAGAAACGGGCACAAGCCCTTCTCTTTTTCTATTTTTTATTTAAACATAAAGTCAGTTTATTAAACTAAATCCCAGTACTGAACAGGTGCAACTCAATAACTGACATCACGGTTGGTGATGAAACTTAAGATGTGATTCAGTGTTGTTGATCAGTTTTCTTGCCTTCTGTGTTCCCATTTGTTATTTATTCAGTGTGAGACTGCATTGTTTTGAGAGTTTTTCACCGAATTGGCAACAGCTGGTATAAATACTAAATGATCCAAATCCGTGTCTCCTTCTATCCTTGAACCTATTCTAACGTTGCCTTTGCGAGCCTCCCTCAAAGGCACCATCATTGTTTTCAATCAATTAAAGCTGTAGATCAAACACTAAGCAGGGTCTGGCATCACTTGACTGTGTGTCTTTTGGGAGTGGGTTCAGATAACAGTGTGAATGAAAACCAGCTTACCGGGGGGTTGGGCACGGGAATATTTACCGAGGCTGTTCTATATGACTGCCACACACTCACAAACTATCCAGGGAAATAAAAACTGGCATTCCCTTAACACAGACTCCAGCAGAAGCACAAGCCGACATATGATATTTGGACCCTCGCATACAAAAACAAACCATGTAAAGGTCTTCATGACTACCATGTGCATATTTGAAACTCTAGTCCCCTTGACAAAGGGGTGGGCTCCTTCAATTTGCCTGTAATTGTTTACGTGTAAATTGTTTACAGAGTTGTTTCCCATAAAGACAGACTGACATCCATTTTGAGCCTGCCAGTGAACCCACATCTGGATAAAACTTAAGAAAAACACTGAAATCTGATCTTCTTTCAGAGAGCATGGTGAAAGGTTCCCGCTGCCTGCTCTGATTCCTGTCAGTTTCAACGACAATTCCCCTTTGCACGTAATACCTGTAGTGGAGTCATTAGATGCTAATTTAAGCTTGAGTAAATATTACTAGGTCAGTGCGTTCCCTTGGGCCAACAGTTTGCATTAATGAATTATATGTCAGCGACTTGGCTGTATGGCCACATCTCGTTCCATTAAGCCTGATATTAATCCGCAGAATGGCTACAGCCGAAATGGAAGCCCTTGTCTGTGGTGCCAGAGGCCGATTTAAAGGCGGTTCCAGGGCTCAGAGACAAGTACTACAAATAAAGTCTTGTAAGTGCGTCGCAAAAATCACTTATCCTTCTTTTGCGGTAGGCCAAGTAATGCTAGAGAGCAATCAACAAACATTTGGTCAGCAGGAAATTGCTCCAATCTGTATGTAATATTCAGAGTAAAGCAAGCATTCCTCCCACATGTTGCTCTCTGATAAGGGCTGTTGTCTTTCCGAGAAGGATGCACGCTGTGCCTTGTGATTCAATCTGTTCAGAATCAATAGAACACATGGGAGAGAAAAATAATGAATGAGATCTTTTTTTTAAATATCTTAATAGGTTTTCCTAGATGACAAAGAGATTAATTGGAAAGCAAATGGAGACTTCTGAGAAGTCTCAGGATTTTCTTCGGCGAAAAAGACCCCAGTAACATCACGTAACTCCAATAGGCTTTCAGAAGAGATCCCAACATTGTAAACTTTGATACAAGATTTATATAAGATATACATTTATGCTCCTACTGTTTGACTCATTTAACTTATATTTTCATTACTTATAAAATCGTTTTAAAGTTAATATCTAAATGAAACAAAAATGAAAACTCATCTCCTGAGCTATGAAAGAAAAACCTTAGAACATTTTCCTCTGGGAAGACTTTGGCTCATAAAACCTAAAAACATTTAGTTGTATTGCATCTGGTTACTGGTAACACCATGCGCATGTTACTTCGTTTTTCTTTTATCAGAGAAATCCAAACCGACCCCTTTGACTGCATTAGAGTTTCAGTGGTAATCAGATTTCCAGCCCAAGCTAGGTTTGCTTCATATAGTATATGATACTCAAGATGATGTGCAAACGTCAACAATCAATACATTTTTATGATAACCAGTCAGAAACCAATCAAAAACTGCCCACATAACAAGTGAGGGCAAATGCACCACATAATGTAAATATAGGCCATATGTCTCAAACAGGGCCATTTATTGTTTGAATAAATTCGAACTAATTTCTGACTAGTCTCCACTATATTATTTAGGCTACTATTTATTGGTCTAAGCCGAGGTGCTGTTTACAAAGTATAATTATCATATGACCCTAACTATTACATGGTCATATTAAAACACACTAGGAAATACGCATCAAGTTTAATAAAATACTTGTGCAAGGTAGACATCTAGTGGTCTTCCATCAGCGTGAAGTAAAATAAAGAAAATCAGCGGATATCCCATCGTATTTAAAGTATATTATTTTAAAAATAAGTATTGTATACGGAGGAAAATTCTTATTACACACATGAAGTAACAATTTTGCGCAAAACACATTTAAATCCCTGATATTAAGCTGAATTGCTATAGGCTATATTTGCATTATCTAAACGGATTCTGGAGTTTAATCGCATTTAGGCTCCTAATAAAAGAAAGGTACAGCACCAGATATAATATTTCATTACCTCCACAATACTTTTAACGTGAGTGACACGAGTTGCCTTCACTTACAGGGTTTTAGGGAAACTGCTCCCTGCAGCTCTCGCAGAACAAACAGCACATTCATAGGCAGCAGTCAGTCAGTCAGCAGTAAAATATCTCTGGAGAATTTACTTCTCTTTCTCTCTGAATGTCACATTTGTTCAACCGCACCTCATACAATGAGGATTATAATCTGGATCATCGCGAGCGCTTCCTGTTCAGCGTCATTTTCACGCAACGACATCGAAGGTATGTGGAAATAAATACCTGAATAGCCTGTTTAGAAGCCTGTATCATGCTTCATAAAGCATTTACATTTCGGACGTGATAGTTTTTTTAACGAATGAATATATGGAATCCGGTTTGTTGTAAGATTATAGGCCTACATTGTTCCTGTTATACTGTTTGCTACAATTTATTACAATAGCAAACCGAAACATATTAAGTGTGATGTTGTTCATTAATATTAACTAGTACTGATAGTTCCCATAATTGCACTGCATTGTGAAGTCCTGGTGAGTTCCAAACTGAACTATGTGCTTTCCCATTTGTCCCGGGTGTAGACCAGTTTTTACATGTGGTGGGAACTTTACTGGAGACACAGGACTGATTGGGAGTCAGGGGTATCCAGGTGTCTACCCGCCCAACAACAAATGTGTGTGGAGAATTACTGTAAGGACAGATGTGTGGGAGATATCAGTCTTTAAATGCCTTTTCTGTCAAAGAAAATGTTTCTCACCATGAATCTTTTCACCCCTCTCTCAAATAAATAAGCTTAGTCATTATTTTTTCAAGTGGTTTTTATCACATTGCTTTAATTGCTAGGGTGTTGCTAGGCGGTTGTGGAATGGTCTGGGTGGTTGCTTACTGCCCCAAGCCTCTGTTTTGGTCCATATTCTGGGCTCCTTTAAAGGGGTCATATGATGCGATTTCAATTTTTCCTTTCTCTTTGGAGTGTTACAAGCTCTTGGTGCATAAAGAAGATCTGTAAAGTTGCAAACACTAAAGTCTCAAAACCAAAGAGATATTCTTTATAAAAGTTAAGAGTTAACCACGCCCTCCTAAAATGGCTCATTCTAACGCCCCCACATACCTACGTCATGATCTGGGAAGATTTGCATAACGCCACCCAAATGTTCACGCAAAGAAAGAAGGCATAACTTTTATTCTCGCTGTAGTATTGTTGACGCTGCAGCCATGTCCTGAAGACGCTGTGTGCTTCGTTGTGAAAGCGAAACTACTTTGTTTGGTCTTCCAAAAGAGGACGATATCCGCTTCGCAAATAATGTTCTTTTTAGCAGCATCATATGACCCCTTTAATGTAATTCTGTACAATTTTTGACTCTTTTATTGTTTACCAGGCAAAATGTAATTCTTTTTGCTTATAAATGTAACAGCACACACTGGCAGCACTCTTTAACAAGCTGCACAATTTGAAGTAGCCTATCATTCATCTCCGTAGCACAGATGTGTTGGACGAGTTATACTCACTAGCACTACTAATGAATTTGATTATTATTTTTTTGAATTAGCTGTGACCTAATAACATTTTTGGAGACTAATGCCAAATTTATACTGCAAAAGCGCTTCTGAAGTGGCATTTTGGTGTCTTTACACAGACCGTTTAAAGCTGCTCAGAGGTGGCACAATTTCATATTAGGGGCTGAGGTGGGTCAGAGCTGGCATTATCTAGTCAGGCTTTCATGCGGCATTACGTCTTTACAACTTTACGGCATTACGTCTCTAGCAACTTAAAGACATATTTACAGAGTAGAGTTAAGGCTGCTCTGTGCCTGATCAAAATGCCTTTCTATGTAAAGACATAAAAAATATAAAGGCATAAAAGCCAGACTAAAATAAGCCTGCTATGACCCACCTCAGCCCCTAGTATCAAAGCATACAGTTCTATTTGTATCTGTGTAAATTCATTTATGCCACCTCTGAGCAGCATTAAACAGTCTGTGTAAAGACAAAGCACTTTTTTTGTGCCACATTTTCAGTGTAAATTTTGCATCAGCTGTGTAAAGATGCCTTAAGGGGTGACATATTTAGATTGTGGGTTGATATTCATGCTAAAAATGTCCTTCTTTGCTCTTCTCAATCTGATCTCACAATATAATGTAACTATTTAAGTTTTTATGGTACTTGTTATGAGACTCTGTGTTGATTCTTCTTAATGAACTATCTTCAGGTTCCTCAAGGGAGGGTTGTCTCCCTCTTGTTCAGAGCTCTGGATCTTGAGAGTGATAGTCTTTGCAGATATGACTTTGTTGATGTATACGATGATGGACACATCAACGGGCAGTGTCTCGGCCGCTTCTGTGGTACCGCAAAACCCGGAGCACTGGTCACCAATGGAAACAAGATGCAAGTGGTCATGGTGTCAGATGCCAACACAGCTGGGAGTGGTTTCCTTGCTGTATACTCAGCGATTCGCCCAAATGAAAGAGGTAACGAGACTACCAACTTATTACCATCCAAATATAGAAAGTGGCCCTTCCCTGTTATTTAAATTCAGCTTGACTCTACTGTTTTATTTTGCTCATCAGGTCATATGAATCCTCTGAAAAATAGGGTATATAGTCTGTTTAGTGCACTGTGAATGCACACTTAAATTTCTGCTAATTATTTTAAAATACAATACTCCAGACCTCAGTATTTTAAATGAATGGCTCAAAATCTGCAAAGGGATAATTAAATGTTAACAAATCATATAAAAATGCTTGTAAATGTAACAAATCATGTAAAAAAAATATTTTATTGGAACATAAAGATGTAAACGTCGCCTGTAAATTTCAGCGAGTGAAGAAACAAATTTATATGCATTAGGTGTTATGTATTAGGTAGGTTATCATCTCTGACAGACAGCCAGCCCAAGTTTTTGACGGACATAATAACGTGCACGAGGGGTGAAATGTTTGATTTTTGTGTAATTATAACACATGCTGGAGATGTTCAAAATGCTTTTTGTGTAGTTCATTATACTTATTTTATGGGACTAAGTTTATTTTGCAGCTTAAATAAATTACTTTTAACTCAAAGGCTGACATGTTTGGCTTGTCAAAAATGGAACATTAAAGGCAGAGTAAGCGATTCTGGTAGCCAATGTTGATATTTGAAATCACCAAAACAAACACGCCCCTACCCCAAATGGTCTTGCCCCTATTTTGATAGCTCCTCCCCAAATATACGTACGCAACCCAGGCAACGATTAGTTCTGTGAAACAAAGCAAAACCAATGTTACACCGTGTCTACGGACGTGAGCGG
>NW_015627226.1:1337681-1345419 GCF_001515625.1 Sinocyclocheilus rhinocerous
TCCGCTCCTTGAGTTCTCTCCAGCACTGGAAAGCTGATCCAATATTTTACACGGGTCCTACTTCTTGCCTTATCGTTCCGCAGACATTTTCCTCTTTTGTTTTTTATCCGCCATCTCTAACTTTCTGTCGCTCAGCTCGGCTAATGTTCGTCCCATGCACTGAAAGCTCTCTCCTCCACATCATGAGTAGACACGCCCCTTATTGCTGATTGGCTACAAGTTTGTTTTGCTATTCGGCCCGAATCAGTTTTCTAAAGCGTTTTTGAAAAATCACATACCCTGCCTTTAAGCTGTCGCAAATTTATTGCCTTTTTTCTTTTTTTACCAGAAAATTAGTGGTTTTGATGCTCAAAGTGTTTTTATTGTCTCTTACAACAAAAATCTTTTATTTAAATGCATGTAAATGCAGATCCTGTTGTAAATAATAGCCTACAGTAAAAAAATCACTTTTTTAAAACTGTTGTTCCATTACTACCCATTAGCAGACTCAAATTTGTATTGTTTCCATGTCATCCAACTAATGGTGATCTAATGATTGTTCATGGAAGGTGACTGGTATTGTGGGGGTCTTTTAGACAAACCCTCTGGGATGATAAAAACCCCTAACTGGCCAGATAAAGACTACCCAGCAGGAGTAACGTGTTCCTGGCATATTGTTGCTCCTCAAGACCAGGTGATAATTCATAATTTCTGTGCTTTTCAGATCATATTACAAGTCATGCATCACTAACAGCACCTTGACAGGATGAGTATGAATAGATATCTTAATTCAATTGCAAAGAATCTTCCCTCTCTCAGATCATCGAGCTGAAGTTTGAGAAGTTTGATGTGGAGAGAGACAGCTACTGCCGCTATGACCATGTGGCTGTGTTTAATGGTGGAGAATTGAACGAGTCACGGAAGATCGGCAAGTTCTGTGGAGACAGCCCACCCATGTGAGACCCTCAGTCCATCACAAAATATACACCATTTACCTCCAATATTTAGTCTGATATGGATTTTTCAATGGTTGATGCTACATAATTGCATTTTGGCCTCCTATTCTTGCAGTTATTGTAAATATCTTTGTTTAAGCAAAGACTTTAACAGTAAAAACAGTAATATTTTTAAAAATTATTACAATAACTGTTTATTAAAGGTGCCATAGAATGGAAAACTGTATTTACCTTGGCCTAGTTGAATAATAACAGTTCCACAGTACATAAGATTTCACTTACCACAAAAACAGATTAAGGAGAGATGACTTTGAGGATGATGGCGAATGATTTACAGATCCTGAGCACCACTGACAAGCATCTGATCTTGTAAAGCGTGTGGTAAGTACTGCCGCTGTAGTTTACACAGATCACCTGCGATCGCAAATCTCGAAAGTGAAAGTAAAACGTGATGTGCATTCGAAAGCAGTTTCAATGCACCGCATATTAATAGCGGCTCCCTGATGTCTGCATTTTATATACAGTATAATTACCCAACGATGTAACTGCGAGAGAAAGTATTGAAATATATATTTCCCCTGTGTTTCCTTCCTGCTGTATGAGCTACTGAAATGAGCAGCACTGTGAAACAGCCAATCAGAGTAGAGCTCAACATTGACCCGCACTGTGAAACAGCCAATCAGAGCAGAGCTCAACATTATTATTCATGACCCTTCCAAATAAGGTAAAAACAGACCATTTCATGCTAGGGACAAATCCTAGGGTTGTAAATGGACATGCAAAACCGTTTCTGGAGATTTTTTGCCCCTACCTAAGCCACATACCTTCTATGTAGATATCAGAGAACAATTTAAAATATTGTATCAATGCATTCTATGGCACCTTTAATATTGTGATATGCAACCATCCAACAGTTTAGGGCAAAAAAAAAAAAAGACATTTATAATGCTACAAAAGATTTCTATTTCAAATAAGTTAATTGAACTTTCTATTCAAGGAATCCTGAAAAAATGTATGATGGTTTCCACAAATTATTAAACACCAAAAATAACCGATAATAACTGAGCACCACATAAGCATATTAGAATGATTTCTGAAGGACATGTGACACTGAAGACTGGAGTAATGATGCAGAAAATTCAGCTTTGCATCACAGGAATAATTTACATTTTAAAATGTATTAGAATAGTAAACTCTTATTTTAAATAAAAATAAAAAAAATCACAATATTTCTGTTTTTAATGTATTTTTTTCCCAGTTTTACTTTATATTTGATCAAATAAATGCAACCTCAGTAAGCATAAGATACTTCTTTTAAAACAAATTTGAATTATGACAAACCTTCGAACGGTAGTGTACATTTAATCAGTCAATGCAATTTCTTCTTTCAGGTACACCTGAAAACCTCATTGTGATTAATAAAGTGTGTCCACATGGTCGATAAAGCTTTATTTTGAAGTGGTATTTTAAAGTAGATATAGTCATTTCAAACATTATTTATTTTGTCTCTTAGGACAATTTATTCTGATGGCAATCATCTCTTCATCAAGTTTCTGTCAGACCTGAGTCTAACTGCGGATGGATTTATTGGCCATTACCGCTTTAAATCGCGGACTCTCAGCACAGCCAGTGTCCCTCTCATTCCCATGAGCACTATCCCTCCCACCACACCACCCGCAGGTCAGTCCACAGCCCACTTTCTAGAAGGGTTCATTTCAAATGAAAAATGCAAGTAGCGGCACGGTGTAAAACTGCTGTACATTATGGGAATAAACGTGTGTAGGTAATGACATTGGAATGTATTGAAGATTTATTATGTTTGGTTCATATGGAACGCATTAGTTCGGTCACATGGGAAGACTAATGCGCTTCTATTTTATAACTAAAGTGGTTTAACAGAAATAAATATATGTGACTTTTGCTGTGTTTTATACTCCATTTTAGTGTATAAGGACATACTGTAGTTGGTCATTATTAAAACTAATCTTTCCACTCTCTTTTCCAAAAAGCCCTTACATATTCAGAAGGTCTTTGCAAGCAGAAATGCAAAAGGACTGGAACAATTGAAAGCCATTACTGCTCTAGTAACTTTGGTAAGTGCCCATTGTTTAATTAAAATTTGTGTTTGATTTGTGAAAACCCAAATAACAGCAGGAATTCTGGGAAATTCCAGCTTCAGGCATTGGCCCTCACCACATTCCTGACTTATTAAACAAATTAGTCTTGTTTAGCTATGAAGTATCCTACTCTATAATAAAATCTGTACTACTCTTTATCAAAATTATATTTGGGGATTTGTAATGTTCTTATGCTCGCCAAGACTGCATTTATTTGATGCAGTAATAATAATATTACTGTACTGTATTTTTACTGTATTTGTACTGTATTTACAGTACAAATACAGTAAAAATACAGTACAGTAATTTGAACAAGTATATAAATACAAAAATACTGTAAATACAGTACAAATACAGTAAAAATACAGTACAGTAATTTGAACAAGTATTTTTTAACATATTTTAACATGTAATTTATTCCTGTGATGCAAAGCTGAATTTTCAGCAGCCATTACTCCAGTTACTCCAGTGTCACATGATCCTTCAAAAATCATTTTAATAGGCGAATTTGGTGCTAAATTAATATTTCTTATTATTATTAATGTTGAAAACACCTTTTTGCTGCTTAATATTTTTGTGGTAACCGTGATGCACCATTCAAAATTTTGAGATAAGTATGATTTTTAAAAAGAAATAAATTAATACTTTTATTCGGAAAGGACACATTAAATTGATCAAATGGGACAGTAAAGACATTTATGTTACAAAAGATTTTTATTTAAAATAAATGCTGTTCTTTGAACTTTCTAAAGATGTTTTCATATTAATCAGAAAAAAACAGTAACATTAAGAACTATTATTAATAACTGATTACCAATAATAACTGAGAACCAAATCAGCATATCAGAATAATTTCTGAAGACTGGAGTAGTGATGCTGAAATTTCAGCTCTGCATCACAGGAATAAATGACATTTTAAAATATATTAAAATAGAAAAGTTATATTAAAGTGTAATTATTTTTTCAAAATATTTTTAATCAAATAAATGCAGCCTTGGTGAGCAAGAGCATAAAAAACTTCAATAACAAAATAAATTGTTATTATTCCAAATGTTTGACCAGTAGTTTATTGGTATCACTTTATAATAACTTGATATTATAAAATAATTTGTGATTAATAGACACATTGCTTAAAAAACAATAGTTAAAATACATTCATATATATATATCATTTTAAATATTTTAAATCAAAGTTTTGAGAGACATAACACCTAAAAGTGATGTAAACCTAATTAGATTCACAGAAATAATGCACTATGCTGGTTTTAAAAGTTAAAGGGATAGTTCACCCAAAAATGAAAATTAGCCCATTATTTACTCATCCTCAAGGCATCCTAGGCGTATATGACTTCCTTCTTTCAGAAAAATCCAATCGGAGTTATATTAAAAATTGTCTTTGATCTTCCAAGCTGTTTAATGTCAGTCAGCGGGTGTTGCAGTTCATCAGTCCAAAAGAAGTGGAATAAAGCGCATCCAAGTCATACGTCATACGCCCAGAGCTGCTTCCGTGTACAACAGTGAGCGCAAGCTAGATTAAATTGATTATTACGTTTTTATTACGGTTAGTCTGAAAGAAGAAAGTCATATACACTTAGGATGCCTTGAGGGTGAGTAATTCATGGGCTAATTTTAATTTTTGGGTGAACTAACCCTTTAACTAAACCTCTCAGTCTCCGTCTCTGTTTTAATAATGCTTATAGATGGAAAATGTGTTCAGGCCGATATTGAGACTCAGCTCTTTTTTTTAATTGCAGTGGCAGTAAAGCTGCTGAGCACTGTAAAAATGGCAGCACACATTGCAGAACTATACGTACTTTATACATTACCGTGCGCACACATTTTATGCAATTGTTCAAAGACGAAACCATGATTCAGTGAACATACAGTCTCTTTTTTCCCCCACAGTGATTACCGCCACCCTTATCTCTGCAGCCATGAGGGACCACAGCGTCCTCGCCACCTTCTCCATCATGCACCTTTATAAGGAAGGAAGTTTAGCCATCCAACAGGCTGGAAAGACCATGAGCACCAAAGTCACGGTCCTCTGTAAAAAATGCCCTCTGGTCAGAAGAGGCGAGTATCTTTACACTGACCTGGATCTAGATCCTTCTACAATACTCCCAACCTTAATCATTTTAATTGAAACCATCACAGCCTAAACTAAGACCCGACGAGTCCAGCAGATGTTTGTAGTTGATTGAGGTGGATTTTGGAAGGTGATAGTTTGCAAATTTCGAGCTCCCCCAAGGTCCTTTGGCTCCATTTGTGGTGTTGAGAATTTTCAGGCAGGATATGCCATTTCAGCGTCACGGTGTGTAACTTAAGCTCGCTCAGAAGAGGGTCTCAGTTGGTTTCCTTGAATCACGGACAGCTAGAATAATAATTCTCTTCAACCACATGGATGGTATTTGACTTTATTGTGCCATGCTTTACCTCTGCTCACTTAGTGTCGAAATATTAAGTCTCTGCTCGGAAACTCTGCAAAAAAAGCAATTGTTTCGTTTTGAGGGAAATTTCTCAGCTCAGCTGAAATTTCTATGTGCTATAGAGGAATGTGTGTTGAAATATGCAGGAACTCTTTTTGGCGGTTCAGAGGAACTGTTTAATATTAATCATATGTAGTGGCATTTTTTGTCAAATTAAACATTAAAAGTACATGTTTAAGTTTTAATAGGAATGACATTAAAGTATATTTTAGTTTACCATAAATGCTTGCCAATGCATTCAACAGTACACTGTAAGCATATTTCAAAGACAATATAATTATGAAATTTCATACAATGGTGGGCTATTTCTGAAGTATTATTGGAGAAAAAGGAATGCAGCATGATTTTGATATGGCTTTTATGCAATAGTTCAATAAACAAGAGGTTAAAGTAATAGTTCAACCTAAAATAAAAATTCTGTCATCGTTTTTCACCCTCAAGTTGTTCTAAACCTGTATGAATGTCTTTCTTCGGCTGAACTTAAAAGAAGAGTTGTTTTGGTTACCGACATTCTTCAAAATATCTTCTTTTATGTTCAACAGAAGAAAGAAACTCATACAGGTTTGGTATAACTTGAGATTGAGTAAATGATGGCAGAAGTTTCATTTTTGGGTGAACCTTCCCTTTTAATATTAAGCAATGTACAGTTAAGACAACATTTCCAGTTTTTTTTTTTGCTTTGTCAGTGAAGACAGTTCCAAACAAAGTCAAAGCAGAACCAGTGCAACATTGGGCAACATATGAAACTGGTATTTAATTAATTCACTAATTTGTTTGGATTCAGGGCTTAACTACATTGTCATGGGCCAGACAGATGAACAGGGACAAGGTATTGTGTCTCCTCATAACTTTGTGATGGCCTTCAAAACCAAGAAGCAACGGGATCTGGGAGTGCTGAAGAATATACGCTGCTAATGTGCACAGGTCACCTCCATGGCTGTTCATTTCAAATGACTTAAATGATTCACTTGATGTACATGCTTTTGATAACATTCATACTTGAAGGACTCTTTTAGTATTTAAGAGTGGTCTCATTTTTTTTATATTTCTGAAGCACGTTTACTCCAATAGAACATTTAAAAAATATATGTTTATTTTGTATGTTTGTTTTTTTTATGTTGATGGTCATATTTGACTGTGAAAGACTTTTACTATGTTTTAAATATCTTTGACGACGTGAATCAATGATTCCCTCAAATTTAGTTCAACTGAAGAGCTGAACTGTTGCAGAGCATGCTAGAAACCCTATATATAAATAAAAGCACTCGCTACTACACAAACTCTGTCATTTGCAGTAGCTGCGGGGTGGTGACATTTACGTTCCAGGAGATCTGGACATGTTGGCCTTTGAATCTGACATTTATCCAATCTATCTAGTGTTGTAATGAGTGAACAAAGATTGAAGATGACAAAATGAAGTGCACTGTAAAATTGGTATTATGTCAGCTAAGGTTACCACAAAAAGATCCTGAGTCAATCCAGTTATTTGAACTCTGAAACCATTAAAAAAATTTAAGTTTCTGTTGTAATTTAGGGAAACATTCATATAAGTCTATCTATGATTTATAATTGGAATATTCAAATTATGGCAAGGAAAATAGGATGGAAATTAAAGTAACCATAATTGAGTATTTGAGATCACATTAATTCTGATCAAGCTGATTTGATCTGATTTAATCAGCTTTTGAAATGTTGATATTATCAAACGAAATAATACCAAACAACATCAAATCTATTGCTATTGCTTCTTTCATATAGGCATATATATATATATATATATATATATATATTAGTGGTGTCAAAATTAGCGCGTTAACGCAGGTGATTAATTTTTTCAGTTTAACGCCTTAAAAATATTTAACGCAATTAACGCAGGGGTGGGGCTAGGGTTGGCCACTCCTCTCACAAATGCTGCTGTCACTTTTTCTCTTGACAAGAAGTGCATTTATTCAGTCGCAGAACGACTGAGAACGGGAGACGTTTCAGACGCGAGCTCCGCCAGGCGGAGATGGTCCTCACTGCAGAACACAAGATCCAGGGGGTGAGGTTGGATCCAGATCCAACTCCTCCCCCCTTACATATACCTAACTAAACCTACCCGTCTCCACCCCCTGATCCCTAAACCCACCCATCTCCACCCCTAAACCTACCGTCTCCACCCCCTAGATGTGGATCTTTGTTCTGCAGTGAGGGGCTACTG
>NW_015627226.1:1345487-1360717 GCF_001515625.1 Sinocyclocheilus rhinocerous
CTTACCCATCTCCACCCCTAAACCTACCATCTCCACCCCCTAGATGTGGATCCAACCCCGCCCCCTGGATCTTTGTTCTGCAGTGAGAGGCTACTGGCCAGGCACAAGTCAAACGAGCGCGGAAACGGTACTGTGCTCGCAGCGTGTGCTCTACAATTGCACGCACAAAGGCGCCGGCGCACGCTATAGCCAGTATCCTTTCATATCAAAGCGCGAAATAAACTACGTACATGCAATATCGTGGTCAGTTAAGTCATGAAGTTACCAAAAAGGCGATTAAAGCTGCCTTAAAACTGTGCATGCATGTAATATATTTTATATGAGTCACATTTAAGAACATGTCTCTGAAATGGTTTTCAAAACTGCCCTGGAGCAGCCCAGCACTGTCTCACTCATCTAACACATTTAGTGTTTGATAACTTCAATTTTAATTTCTGTATATTTCTGCTGAAGGCCACAGGTAAATATGACATTTATTATAATGGGTTTATGTGAAGATTGTTTTAAGTTCACTTAAATTAGAATAGTTATTTTTTAAAGTGTAATAAATGTTAAAATTGATAGCTCTTAATTATACTGTAATTTTGAATGGGTATAGTCAATGGTTAAATATTGTGTGTGTGTGGGGGGGTCAGTATTTAACAAATGCCATTAAACAAATATAAAAAAACATACTGTCTTTATGTTGTTTGTACATTAATTTGAAGATTGAATGTAAAATTATTGCAATATAAAAGTATATTTAAAAAGTAATGTTTGGTGGGATTAATCGCGATTAATCGCGATTGATTTCAGAAAAATGTGCGATTAATTAGTGATTTTTTTTTTTATCGATTGACAGCACTAATATATATATATATATATATATATGAAATAACATCTAGAATTTTTTTTATTGCCAGTTTTCATGGCATAGCACTACCTTCTGGCTACAGTTCTCCCCGTGTTTACCTAATTGTGATAATAATTGTGATTAAAGAACTTAAATGATTTACATTTTTTAAAATATATATATTTTATTTACACTGTTGTAAACATCTTGATGGGGACATGAGGGATATGAAATGTGACAAACATTCCATTTTTTAGTATGCAGAACAATACTCAGCTTTGAGATTTGCTTTTCAAAGACAGCGGATCCTTTTCTACTTTAGCATTTAAACTGGCATATTAATGTTGAAACTGGGCAGCAAACTCATTTAAATACTGAGATCTGCTAGTGTTTCTCTACAGCAACATAATGCAGTACAGAGAATGAGGCACATTGTTAAGTGAATCCACTGTGCCCAGAGGGGGCTTCCAGTATTCTCCCGGGTGAAATCGAGCGTAGCTCTACGTGATGGTACAGTTGTCAAAGGGGAACACTCAGCTCAGCTGAAAATTTCCCAGAAACTCAAACACATCTGGAATTTCACAATGACACTGAGAGAAACTCTCTCTAGAGGAGAGCTGGAGTCACTCGGCAGTGGCAGTGATGAATGTAAATAGGAGGCAGAGTCCAGGAAAGTGTTTGCTTTTATAAACACAATTCTGGCCACTGTTAAATGAAGTGGATGCTGGTTTAATTATTATTTCTGTCAATTTGGAGAGCTGAAATGGCTTGAAAATATTTCAGTTTTGGCTTTTGTTCTGCTTTCGACTCAGATTTCACTGTATAATATCCTCCTCTGGATTACAACACGCTTCCCTGAATGAGCAAATATTGTTTAGACTGACTGACATCCAAAATGTGGGACTCTGAGCCAAAAAAGGTTGCCAGCTGCATCTTAGCCTGATTAAATAACAAACTGAATGAATGTGCAGATATCTACATCACTCAAATATTTCTTGTGGGCACCTTTATTTACGTAATGCAAAAATATCCAACTATTTACAATCTAGTTCAACTGAAAAAATAATTTTAATCAATGAGTCAATGAATAAATTAAAACAGTCATTCACAATTATTAAGGAATAGTTCACCCAAAAATAAACATTTCCTTAAAATGTACTCACCCTCAGGCCATCCAAGAAGCAAATGAGTTTGTTTCATCATCAGAACAGATTTGGAGAAATTTAGCATTGCATCACATGCTCATGAATGGATTCTCTGCAGTGAATGGGTGCCGTCAGAATGAGAGTCCAAACAGCTGATAAAACATCACAATAATCCAAAAATAAGTAATACACAAGCTTCACACCATTGCTTCCGGCAAGAATATGAGTCCTCTATCCATAATATTGTTTTCTCTAATGAAAAAGTCTCATCTGAATCAGGAGAGAAATGTGCACAGATCAAGCACCACTTACAAGCAAAAACAGTTCTAAAAACTATGTCACTGGAGTTTGTTGCGAGAGGATAACAGGGGATGGACCCTTTTCACTTATTCACAGCATTAGTATTAATTTTGGACTTGTATTTTGGCCAGCAGTGATGGTTTAAAGTTAAAGCATCTTAATAACGTCTTAATAACAGAACATCTCTTTCTGACGGCACCCATTCTCTGCAGAGGATCCATTGGTGAGCAAGTGAAGTAATGCTACATTTCTCCAAATCTGTTCCGATGAAGAAAGAAACTCATCTACATCTTGGATGGCCCGAGGGTGAGTTCATTTTCAGCAAATTTCCATTTTTGGGTGAACTATTCCTTTAAGAAAATAACCTCATCGTTGAATAATCTACATGTAGCATATAAACTAGGAGAAATGAAACAATTAGTGAAATTTAATTAATAGGAGGTCAGTTAATCAAAGATGAAAAATTCATAAAGAAATATTCATTAAAAAAAAAATGCATTGAAGTATTAGTGAGTGAGGCAGAAGGGAAGTCAGGGGAAGAAAAAGTGCAAAGTGAGGGTTGTGCTTTCTGTCAGCGTCCTTCAAGAAAGGTCAGCCATTTACTTTCTTCAAGCTTCTTCCCATAAGGCATGCAAACACCATCATCACCATCTTGGGTTTGACCTCCACAAGGTCATCAGGCAGGGCGTACACCCTGACTCCGATTTTTCGCGCCACTGAGATTGCATATCTATGAGTGGGAAACGGAGATATGGATAAGGTTGCTGGTGGCGAGACAACATCAGATGTGTATCAGGATAATTTATGAGGAGCCGTGGGGGGAACTTACTTTGCATTGTTTAGCTTGTCCTCTGGCGTCATCTCATTAGTTGCCAGACCAATGCAAGGGTGTGCATGGGGCTTCCCTCATTGATATTCTCACCACCGATCCCTACTAAGGAAAACTTTGCTTCCTTTTTGCCCAGTGCGACCGCATAATTACAATTCTCAAGCTACAAAACAAACATATGTCAACCAAATTAACATGACATGTATAATTCAATTCCAACAACTGCAGGTCTCCATACATAAATGGCATTTTTGATGAATAAAGCATGCATTTTGAATTCTGAACGCAGCTAGCCGGTACCCTGAGGCAGCTGCACCATCTCGTATTTGATGGCTTTGGGCATGATGGTGTCGATCAGATCAATCACTGGCAGGCTAGTGCTGATTGATTTATCCTGAATTGATACATTATATGGAAGGTTAAAGTGAAATTTCTTTTAAACTTAGGCATGTTTGATTTCTTTGATATTGAATGGGATTCACCTTGAAGCTGTTAATATACGAGTCTTTCTGGCCTTGTTTCAAGGTGTTGTTCACCCAGTCGATAATGACTTGGTCACTGACTTTCTCCCCATCACCAATGTCAGACAGAACCTTCAGTGTGTACCTGCAAGAGTTATTCATTTGTAATGAACAGACAATATAGTTAATATGTTGCGAATATTCAACAAAAATAGATGGCATGACCATGAAACCACCTTTTACCGACTGTAAAAATGAAGTACCTTCTCATTAGTTGCCAGACCAATGCAAGGGTGTGCATGGGGCTTCCCTCATTGATATTCTCACCACCGATCCCTACTAAGGAAAACTTTGCTTCCTTTTTGCCCAGTGCGACCGCATAATTACAATTCTCAAGCTACAAAACAAACATATGTCAACCAAATTAACATGACATGTATAATTCAATTCCAACAACTGCAGATCTCCATACATAAATAGCATTTTTGATGAATAAAGCATGCGTTTTGAATTCTACACTCAGCTAGCAGGTACCCCCAGAGGCAGCTGTGGAAATAATTTCAGCAGGGACACAAATTCAACATGTTGCAATGCAGCCATATTTAATTTGCCGTCAGAAACAAACAGATTTTTGACTGATTATCAATGTGATGTAGAAAAAAATTTAACTGGATCCATTTGTTTTATCTCATTCTTTAGCTCATATACAAACTCAATTTATGAAACTCAAATAAAAAAAAAACTTGTACAAACCTTCTTCATGTTGGATCCCAGTATTGTGTAGGGAGGTTTATTGACTCTAGTCCAGTCAACAGTAACCTGGATTCTCTCATACAACTGAATAATGATGAGACCATCCTGCAGATCACTGGAGAAGAAGATGGTTATAATGTTTTATGTTATGCTCAAGTAAAGATAATGAATCAATATCAGTTGTGTTTAAAGGTGCTTTAAACACAACTGATATTGGAATAAAATCAAATAAAGCATTTGTTTTATATTGTGATGTTTTCTGCACTATTATAGTTTATATTGTTTTTAGCTTTTGATTCCAGGACCAAGATTAGTCCTGATATTTCAACTGTCACCATAGAAGAATGCATTACTGTAAACTAAACAAATGGCTGTGTTACCTGTACAAGTGATTGACATGTGGAGTAACTCCCAGAGAATTCATCCAGTTTCTGAATGTCCTGTTCTCTCTTGTTTCCCCTGTAGTCAAAGACACACAACTGTGTTACGTCTGTTATTATTTTGAGGATTATTATGCACTTTAGATGCAGTTTAATTGGATTAAAAGACTTTAATTGGATGTCCATGTTTATACTGACCTCACATTATAAGTTCAAACTGTTCATCCTCATATTGAGTTAAACTGGCTATTTTTCTGCTGTACCTTTTTGATTTCTATACATAGGCTGACGGATTGATATTGATATATAATTGTGAGTGGTCATATGTTAATGATTGTGGTTTCATAACCATAACAATGTCTTGTTTTGCAGTTGTTTTCATGAATTATTTAAGTGAACTAGAAAGGAAGCTAAATCTAAAAAAGTTACAGTGGAAATCCTGGTTCCATAATATGCTCCTGATAAATAAATTTTTAATAAAGCTCTTTAAATATGAATGATAAAAGTGCTTCAGAATGATTACAGTCTGTTGCATAATTCTGAGCTAAATATTCTCTTAGTTTGTACAAAAGACCTTTGTCATAATTAACAATAATACCAGGCTGAGGACTGAATTACTAGTGTTATGAATAGAGCCAAGGCAGGGTGGTAAAATAATCATTTATATCCTTTTGCAATGTAAATGGAAGAAAAAAGGCAGTTAAGTGGGTTCTGGCAAATCTACTTATCTGTAGGCTTGATGACAAGCTACTGGAGACAGAATGGAGAAGAAAAAGGAACAATCAGATCAAGAGGACAGAAGAGAGATAAACGGAGTGTGAGATGAACCCAATCACCCTCAATTACTGATGTCACATGTGACACTCTTAACTCAGTGGTTCCCAACCCTGGTCCTGGAGGCACCCCAACACTGCACATTTTGCATGTCTCCTTTCAGGTCTTGGAGTCTCTACTAATGAGCTGATGACCTGAATCAGGTGTGTTTAATTAAGGAGATATGCAAAACATGCAGTGTTGGGGTGCCTCCAGGACCAGGGTTGGGAACCACTGCTCTAACTAACACACACGTGTGCAGTACAGCCACAGGACGCCCCCTACTGCTCACTAAAAACACTGCACATGCTTCAACTCGCCAAAAAAAAAAAAAGTTGCTTATAGTCTTGATAAGAACAGTAATTATGTATTTCATGAAATGCAACCTGTAATGGAATATCTTGCAACCTTACCTATTTCCTCACTTTAAGTCACCTTTTTTAATGTTTACATTTTTAATGTTGAACTTGGGTTGTAGAAAGGAACTACAACTTCTTTGAATTCCTCTTTTTGCACATCTTCTTCTTCAAGTTTTTCTTCTTCTTCGACTTCGTCTTATTCATCTTCTTTGACTTCTTCAAATTTTTCTTCTTCAACTTCACTAACTATTATTATGTTTATTATTAACACCAAGCTTTGTGTTAGAAATAATAATAATAATTATTATTTTCTACATACAGATAACAAATGGATATATATATCTTAGGAAACAACCCATTTTGTAATATGTTAAACATATTTTGATATTAAACCTTGGCTTCAGATAATATGTTGGTGGTGAAGATAATACATCCATTATGACAGGCGGATAAATTTCAGAATAAAGATTAAAATAATATGAACTTCTTTTTAAACAAAGGTTGTGAGTAAGTCATTAAGAATGTATTATGAATACTTTCATGGACGTAGTTGTTTGAGTATGTTTCTTGTTTTGATCATGGGAAATGTCTGGTTGGTAATTCAGACAGGATGTGAGCTAATAATCACAGGCAGTCAACAAGCTCTCTGAAACGCTAAAGAGCCCCAGACTGCATACAGAACACGTTTTGGCACATTCACATATACGAATAATGCAACTCACCCTCAATTGCATAATCAATGCCATTTCTGGCGGGTCTGTTCAAGGCCGGGTACATGTTGAAAAGATTGGCTACAAAGGCCATGTTGAGCTTATTGTTTCCTGCCACCACATCCTTGGGAGTGACAAACTGTCTGCAGTCCAGACGATCTGCCTGCCTCAGCATCAGCTCTGCCCGCTTTTCATCATCACGCTCCTAAAACAGACAGTTATTAAACCTAAAAAACTACACCTAAATCTGAAAGATCTCAAGCATTTCTCTAAAGCAGGTAGTTATCTAGAAGACAACTGCCACAACATGATGAATGGCTGTTCTGTAGCACAATAATATGGCAATAAGTGAGTGTAATGTTACAAGCCCTACACTTTACGCCCACATTCAGTTTTCTGAGTCACTTTCTTTGGCCTCAACAATAGACTGTTTACATGAGTTTATATCTTTGTAATAGCTTTCCATACAGTATAAATGTATTCATTTTTAGTTTTTTTTTATTATTGTTATTTTGTACTTATTTTCAAAGTGTGAAAGGGAGGAATTGTTTTCTATCGCATTCAACCACAGTGTTACGCTTGCTGTCTCTGTTCTATGGCCCTGTCCCAAATTGCACCCTAAACCCTTGCGGTCTTGCTATGAGTCCACACTTTTGTGACGTAATGCCACTTTGACTGTCGGGTAGAAGTCTGCCGTGAAGTGCACATCGAGGGTGCATAGTGGTTGCAAAGGGGAGGGAGGGCTAACACTAACGTGCTTTCTCCATCATACGTAAACTTAACTTGTGCAACGATTGGTGGGAACAAACATACCTCTATTAATTATCTTTATGCTGAAATCAAGATTAGTCTGGATGGCCTATAGACTAAAACAAGATGGACCACGCACCTTCACTCTCTTCCAGTGAAGAAAAGTGAAGCCTTTTATGAAGTCCTAATAGGGCGCTGACATATTGTGCTGATTCGGTACCAGAGTCTGCGCAGTAGTGAACATGGGACCCGAGTCTGCGCAGTAGTGAACATGGGACCAGAGTCTGCGCAGTAGTGAACATGGGACCCGAGTCTGCGCAGTAGTGAACATGGGACCCGAGTCTGCCCAGTATTGAGCGAAGTGGAGCCACCTCCTGCCCATAGGTCCCACCAACACTCCCGCAGAGTAGATCACAAGCACACATCCCTGACTGCTTATTGTCTGCTGTCTGCTGTCTGCTGATTGCCATACAAGAGGCTTGTTAAAATAAGGTAAATACAACTACAATCTCTTCCTGAAGATCCCGAAAAAGTCTGTTGGCACCTTCACTCAGAGAAGCTGTCAATCTCAGCTGTCAATCATGACATCACACTCTCATAACTAACTAAAACCAAACTTATTTAAAAAATGAACACTTGAACTTACATCAGTGTGATAAAAACTACATAAAATGACAAAAAAACATTTGGAAAACAATTATTTGAAGTGTAATTTAATTATTTAGTTTGCCTTGTCCAAATACCCACACTTGCGGTCTTGGCCACTTGAGAGCGCG
The DNA here is from genome assembly GCF_001515625.1 of Sinocyclocheilus rhinocerous. Taxonomy (NCBI): domain Eukaryota; kingdom Metazoa; phylum Chordata; class Actinopteri; order Cypriniformes; family Cyprinidae; genus Sinocyclocheilus; species Sinocyclocheilus rhinocerous. The sequence continues at coordinate 1,353,596 of NW_015627226.1, forward strand.
TGTGCGTGACAGGAAGTAAGTGTGCAAGACTGTCCCAGGTCTTAAAAACACCAAAGCGCAGTGCCCTTACCGCACACTAAATCCACACTATCTCCAATACCGCTCCGTAGTGATATTCGAGGCTTAGTGTATCCCATCATGCATCATGTTCTGGAAATAAATTGTGAGACGTTTTGCCGAGATCTCACGATAGGTCACAGAAACCTTTCCAATGTATGTTAATAGTAATAATAATTAGATATTACATATAATTTGGTAGTAAAACCAGTGCTGATCCTAGACTTCTGGGGGGTCTACGCAAAACTGTGTCGGTGGGGGGTGGGGTTATGAACGAATGAATGAAACGCATTTGTCCATGTTTCACTCCATCTCGAATCGCGCTCGCAGAAAGCGCTTGAGAAACAGTCAGTACGTTTACATGGACAACAATACTCCGATTTTAATACGTTTAAGACAATACTCTGATTAAGAATCTACCATGTAACCAGAGATTTTTGATTACCTTAATCCGGCTAAAGTCATAATCGAAGTAAACAGAAATCGAATTAAGACATGTGGAGTATTCCTATTTTAGTCGCATTACTGAAGTGCAGAATAGACATGTAAACACCTTAATCACATTATTACCGTCGTGTAGGACTTTTCGCCGCATTTTGCGACAGGATACACACACGGCAGTGCTCAACCGTTTGACGGCAAAATAAAGCTCTGTAAACACTTGCATTTTTACAACACTATAAGTGTGTACCATCATATAATGAAAAGTTCTATACACACTTGTGGTCTTCATGCTCACTTGAATACTTGGACCAAATACAGGAAATATGTCATATAGTAGTCAAGTGGTCAAGTGCAAAGACTGCAAGTGCGGGTATTTGGACAAGGCAATTGTCTCACGTCCCATTAGATTACATGGTGAGGGCAGGGTTTATGACCTATACTGGGTCCAGCCACCTGGTGGCGATCGGAAAGTTTTGGCTTCACTTTTCAGGACTTGTGCGGCACATTTGGCATGGCCTGAATAAAGCAAACCAGTATCCTACCAGTAAAGTTTTGATGGATGACGATTGTAATGGAGGTAAATACGATTATATTGACATACCGGAGTTGTACATTATTAGACACGCGAGTCCGTTATTATTAGTGTGTCAATAAACAAACCGTGTATGTGCGCTCTCTGATAGCTTTTTGCAGAAGCACATTTCAGTATGGTTGCATGTCTGGCAGGTGTTTTATAATGGACACTTGCTGAAGAAGCGTGTTTTCATAGGAGTTTTCAATGGTCACTGTTTATACATATGGGCATCAACACTCACTCTGACAGAGGAACTGTTCACTGGCCAAATTCATTCGACAAATTCAGAATGTTTTTATATCCTTTTTTAACTTGTGTTTTGCTCTGTGTAATAAATCTGAATGGATCTGTATATTTATATACAGTCAGGTTAAGGCGACTGGTATAGTGTCTGTTGGCATCTCTGTGTGGTCCTGTTTGGTATTGCAGTTTGACTTGTAGTTATAGAAAATGCTCTACATAAATGTGACATTTATTTTTTCCTCAACAGTTTTTGCTGTTGCACTGTATACATAAATTGTGAATTATGAAAATTATAATTTTTTTGTTTTTTTATTTATCTTGAAAAAGTGTTGCAGAAAATGTAGTTTTGTGAGAATCTAAAATTTTAAATGTTTCAAGCCTTGATATTTTCCCTTTTGTTATACTGGGATGTATGCAAAGATTGTTGGACGTGGTGCCCTACCTAGAACATTTTCCTCCAGACGCAATTGATACAAAAACTAAAAATATGAACAGAAAATGTCTGAGAGCACAAAAAAACAATATTAATTTTGCATTAATATTTCAGTTTTGTGAAAAATTATTTTAAATGTGTTTAAAGTTTTGATTCATGCTTATTTTTTTATAAAATGCGTTATTGAATTTTTGATTAACGCTTATTATTTTTCAATCCATGACCATTGTTTGCTATTCTGAAAACTTTGCATTCATTTTTAAATGTGTGCAATATATTTTTACTTGCGTTTTTAAATTTTGGTTTCACGCTTATTTTTTTTTATTTTTTTATCGATGGCAATACATTTGGGGAAAACTGTTTCCTTAAAATACAGCTGGATAAAACAAAAAACTGTTTCTGTCTTCATTTCAGGCTGCAAAGCAACAAAATGTGATTACAAACAAATTTTTCAATCCATGACCATTGTTTGCTATTCTGAAAATGTTGCTTTAATTTTTAAATGTGTGCAATATATTTTTACTTGCGTTTTTAAATTTTGGTTTCACGCTTATTTTTTTTTATTTTTTTATCTGTGATGGCAATACATTTGGGAGAAAACTGATTCCATAAAATACAGCTGGATAAAACAAAAAACTGTTTCTGTCTTCATTTCAGGCTGCAAAGCAACAAAATGTGATTACAAACAAACAAAATGTGGTTGTGTTTTGGGGGTGTCAAGGAATTTGAAAAATAGTAATAGTGCAATAGTAATAGTGAATTTTTCACCACAACTATTTATAGTCTAAAGACCAATATACCTGACAAATTCCAATTTACAAAAACAAACCCAACACTTATGTCCGATCTCCTTTCTTCAGGATGTTGTCTTGTTGTCTTTTGCTCTCATATTTCCCTTGACTTTGTTTTGGCAGCAATCAGTGTTGGGTATCAAAAAGTCACCCTATTTCTTAGTTGCACTACATCATATCTTTAAGGACTGGAACAGACGCTGACACAGGAAACCAATCAGTATGTTGACTTCCTCAGTAAAAAGGCAAAGGCCGCTGACCAAATGTTCAGAATGACTTACATTGAAACCAGACATGTCAATGTCAATCCTCATCTCGTCATCGCTGTCTCCTTTAGGTGAGATCTGATTAAGCAGGTGGAAATATGCCCTGGAGTCCTGAGAGCAGAAAAAGGCTCTGTTTAGTTACATAAGTCTTAACTGGCATGCAAATGACAGCTCAAAATATCTGATGTCAAACCAGATCAAAGGCTGGGCTTGTATATTGTCTACAGGCTTTCATATCTAGGCCTGTGATTAATTTACTCAACATATATATATATATATATATATATATATATATGTTGAGTAAATTAATCATAAAAAACTGCGTTAATGCACGATAAAATAATTGTCGGCGTTAATCAGTTAATGCGTTAACGCAGGCGTTTAATTTTTTCCAGTTTAACGCGTTAAAATTATTTAATGCAATTAACATAGGGGCGGAGCTAGGGTTGGCCACCCCACTCACAACTGCTACTTCGGTCTCTTTTTTCTTTACAAGAATTGCGTTTATTTAGACGCAGAACGTCAAATGGGAGATTTTTCAGACATGCACTCCAACTTTGCCTTAGTGTCAGGCGCTAGTAAAACGAGCACAAAATAAAAGGTACAGGTGATGAGGGAGCTTCAGTAGAACGTTTAAGAACATGTATCTGAATTGCAGTGGTTTTTAAAACTGTCCTGGAGCACCCTAGCACTGTCTCCCACATATAACACCCAAATTCAACTCGTCAGCTCATTAGTAGAGACTTTAAGAGCTGAAGTGGGTCAGAAAAGGTAAGGAGTTGTCAGAAAATACGATGCGTGTCAGATCTGCGTCATGTTCAACAGCTTCAGTTCTTAAAGTAATAGCAGCCAAGCCTAACAACCCAGCTGCTGTGATGTCTGTTAATCAAAGAACAAAAGAAAAAAGAGGAAATCAATAACTTGTAGCTTTAAGGATATTTAATTTAGAATTTAGTATTTGATAACTTTATCAATTTATGTATATTTAATTTTCACAGGTATTATTATTATTATTATGGGTTTGTGAAGATTGTTTTAAGTTCACTTTCATAAATTAGAAGTTATTTTTTAAAGTCTAATAAATTTTAAAATTGATAGAGCTCAATTATATTGTAATGTTGAATGGCTATAGTCAATCGTTAAATATTAGGGGGAAAAAACAATTTCCTAGAGACATCAGTAGTATTGGTATCAGTGATACTTGCCTTCAGTCATAAAAAAGATGTCATTAAACAAATATAAAAAATATACTGTCTTTATGTTGTTTCTTCATTAATTTGAAGATTGAATGTGAAATTATTGCAATATAAAAGTATATTTAAAACTTGAATGTTAGGTGGGATTAATCACGATTAATTTCAGAAAAATATGCGATTAATTAGTTCATTTTTTAACAGATTGACCGCACTAATTTATTTATTTATTTAATTTATGTGCGTGTGTTGTCAAATTCAGTCCAAAGCCTAGTTCTAATGGAATGATGTAAATTTCCAGTAACAACTGATAATGATGACTTCTGTGATAAAGCTTATCAATTACCTTAATATCGTCACTGAAGTTTCTGATCTGTTGCCAGCCAGCAGCTTTGAGGTGATAGTTGACCCATCGCAGCAAAAGGTCCTCGGGGGACATTGACATCAGGTGATCCAGCTCCTCTGACTCATCCAGCAAAGCAATTAGAGCTACACAGGCATAAATACACAGACATGTGTTACTGAAACCTCTTGAGAGGCATAAATCAGTCACTCATGTACATGCATGCTTTTATTTATTTATGGCAGCAATCAGTACCCTATTGGACAGCTCCATGATAATATAACATGATTATAAACAACTCAATTTTGGCTATTACAGCAGAGTAATGACCTTCATTGCGTGAGATCTCAATGGCAGCGAAGAGACCGATTTTTATGATTTGCCAAAGGAGGCCAAGCACGAGGTGAGGGGTTCCGGCTTTCATGTCCTGAGCATCGATGTTGACCACCGTGCAGCCAATAGCCGACGCAGAGTTAAGAGCCAAAACCAAATTCTCCTGTATAAAACAATAGATAGAACTATTTGTTGTCAAAATATCTCTAATCCACACATCTTTTATTCGAAAGATTCTTTAGGCCCGTTCACACCAAGGACGAAAACTAATCATTCTAATTCTGTGAGAATAGTGACGTCCTTACCACAGTTGCAACGGTAACGAAACAGATGAACAATATTGTTGGAATCATTGTTGGAATTTTTTCCAGTCGATAAACAATAAAAACACTGACAGCCAATCATAACCCACCCGACTTTAAAGAGCTCAAGCATTTAAAACAACAGACAACTGCAGTGCACACTTATAATAAACAGAACATTATCATATGATGATATGGATGCTATATATAGTTAGCGTTATCTATATAGCTGTCATTTTCAGTGTGAACGGGTCTTAAAGATAATAAACATATATAAAATGCATTAGGGTGAATCTCACAAAACGTGTCAAGAACATGTTTACGTTATTTTTCATGAAAAAAAATAGTTAAAAGTTATAAATATATTTCAATATTTTTAATTTAAACAAGAAAGCATTTTTTTTTGTGACAAACACTACTTTTCCTTACAAATTCTCAGTATAGTAATGTAAAAATATCATTCTTATTTCTGCAATGCAGAAAATAATAATTATATATTTGCATGGTGCATTAAAAAGACAAATATTACATTATCATGTGGTGATGTGAATGCTTATGTTAGCATTATATCTATATAGCTATCTGTAGCAATATAACGATATAGTGATATCTATATAGCTATCGTTAGTGTTAATAGGTCTTTAAAGATTATATAATAGTGCACAGCAATATAAAAGATAGATAAAGCACATAGAGGTTAACTTACAAAACTAGTTAAGAACATGTCTAGTTTATCTTTCACCCAAAAATAAAATAATACATGTGTTAAATATATTTCAATATTTTGAATAAAGAAAAAAAATGTGTACAGAAAAGAAGCAAAAGTAAGAAATCATCTTTTTAGTGTTGATATTTTTCAAAATTGAACAAATTTTCCTTAGGAATTCTCATTATTGTAATGTAAAAATATAATTCTTATAACTGTAATGCAGAAAAATAATTACATTGATAATCAATCATTTTGATGTGTAACTTTTTTAATTTTGGGGGTAAAATGTGACCTGGACAAGTTTGTATGTGTGTGTGTGTGTGTGTGTGGCAAAATGGCAAAATGTCCCCACAAAGATGGCAATATCCAAAATTCTTGTCCTTGTGGGGACATTTTTTAGTCCTCATGAAGAAACAAGCTTATAAATCATACAGAAGGATTTTTTTTTTTTAAATCTAAATGCAGAAAGTTTTGTGAGAGGGGTAGGTTTAGGGGCAGGGTTAGGGTAAAGGGATAGAAAATATAGTTTGTACAGTATAAAAACCATTACATCTATGGAATGTCCAAATAAAACATGCATGAAAACCCAACGTGTGTGAGATTCACCCATTTAGTGAGGTTTTCAAAGATCTTGATTTCACTTTTTGTTGGGTTTCAAAAGTGAGAGCACTTACAGTCATTGTAAATGAAGTGCATTTCTTTGTGTTGATGACCCGCTCATCAATGGTGTCTGACTGCGAGAGGTTGATCATTTTACTGTAAAGAGACGACCAAGAGGTTGTTAAACATGAGCTCTTTTTTTTATCAGTAACTGTGATGAATAATTAATAGCGCTGTGTATTTAACAGAATAGCAAACTTTACACAGTTAATTTTAAGGGGTCATATGATGTTGCTAAAAATAACATTATTTTGTGTATTTGGTGTAATGAAATGTGTTTATGCGGTTTAAAGTTTAAAAAATACATTATTTTCCACATACTGTACATTATTGTTTCTCCTCTATGCCCCGCCTTTTTGAAACGCGTCGATTTTTACAAAGCTCATCGGCCTGAAAAGCAAGGTGTGCTGTGATTGGCCAGCTATCCAATGCGTTGTGATTGGCCGAATACCTCAAGCGTGAGACGGAAATGTTACGCCCCTCACCATACTGTCGATGCCGTGTCCGGCCGGAGCGACGAGACAAAAACATTAAAACCCATCCAGTGGGGACATAATTACGGATTATAATGACTTATACTGTCTTTTTACGCGTTACGTTGCATCGCGTAAACATAAAACCCTGTCTGCATTTGTGATCAGAGAAATGACAAACAACAAGTGCTAACGTTAATCCACACTGCCCAAAACTCACGTTTGAATCATTAGTGGCAAATCCTTTAAATGAAAACGTACTTACAGACTGTGAGTCAGAACTGCCGGCATTGTAGTCTAC
>NW_015627226.1:1360744-1365839 GCF_001515625.1 Sinocyclocheilus rhinocerous
GTGACGTAGACATGTGGGGGCGTGTTAGAACGAGCCGTTTTAGGTAGGTGTGGCTGACTCTGTACTTTTATAAAGAATATCTCTTTGGATTTGAGACTTTAGTCTTTGCAACTTTACAGATCTTCTTTATGCACCAAGAGCTTGTAACACTCCAAAGAGAAATGAAAAATTGAAATCGCATTATATGACCCCTTTAATTTTACATTACCACAGCAATATTCCATCTTTCACGGATTTGAATAAACTGTCAGTGTTCGGGTCCATCGGGATCAGATGCTTGCAGTCAGGATCATCTGCCAAGGTCTTATTGATCCAGTTCACAAAGGCCACTTTCTCTTCATCTGAGAATGGTTTCAAAAACTAACCATTAGCAAAATGATATTTGACAAATCACATTTCAAATGATTCAGATAGGGTTTGACTCTTCTGAAGTAGTGCTCAACTACAACAGGAATTGCTCAGAGGCTATTTTTATGTATTTCCAAGTGAAACAGGATATTCAATAAGAAAATATGTAGAGCTGGACTTCATTTTATCCAGCAGGAATTCATTGGATGGTGAAAGTGCATTACAGAATGGAGGTGGGCAAAAATAAGGCAAAGCAAGTTATTACATTTTGATGAAAGGATAAACCTTTTCATCATAATATCCAGAAATGTGCATTAAGAACATAACTAAAGCACATTATTGTTTCATATATCGGTCTAGGGCAGGGGTAGGCAAGTTCGGTCCTAGAGAGCCGCAGTCCTGCAGAGTTCAGCTCCAACCCTAATCAAACACACCTGAACAAGCTAATCAATGTCTTCAGGATTACTAAGGCTATAGGCAGGTGAGTTTTGTTTTCAGGGTTGGAGCTGAACTCTGCAGGACTGCGGTTCTCTAGGACCGAACTTGCCTACCCCTGGTCTAGGGGATGTAAACGCCACCACCTGAGTAAGAATGCTGAGTTCCTTCACTTGAGATCCTTGATGTTCCTCCAAAAGAACGGATCCCATCCCGCCTGGAGATGCTCCTGCGGAAAGTTTCTCTGACCTCTTTGCTTCTCAGCTCTTGGTATATCTGAAGAATTTAGTGAGATCTCAGCTTTCAAGGTGCGTGACACAATCAGCAAAGCAGGCACTTTGCCCAGCTCATCGACATTTTAAGATAAGACAACAACTCATAGTCAGGCTTACCGCAACAAACTCTTCAAAACTGATCTTCTCGTCTTTGTTGGTGTCACTTGCCATGAACTTCTCTACAATCTCCCGTATCTTGTATCCCGGAAGGTGAAATCTGGCCTCTCGAAAGAGCTCTTGAAGTTCAAAATCGCTTACATAGCCACTGTTATCAATATCTACAAAGAAAGAATGACAGTTTGCAATGACAGTCGTCCATTCTTGCAGCAAACCTTTGATACAATACTTCAGTATTCCATAAAACTATAAATGATGTGTGTAGAAATTGCATGAGACAACGATCAGCCGTAAAAACAGACATTTATGTAGTCAGTTATTGCAATCTTTGGTAATGTTTGACACCTCACAAGCACCAAGTCAGGTGATTCGAATATGTTCCAATGCACAATTCACTAAACCTACAGTGAGATTCAGGCAGAATTTAACTGACCGATTTTGTTGAAAGCCTCTCTCAGATCCTCCAGATCTTCTCGGGAGATCTGTGTCACGTTGTTCTCCATGCTGTTCTCCTCGCAGCACTTCTCACCATGCAAAAGACCTGCCAAAAAAGTCCACACAGAGAGTTTGTGTGCTATACCCTGTTTGCCCACCACAGTATCTCTATGATAAGCAAATCCATGGTGGACACAACTGGTAAAAACACTTCATGAAATGCAGTTACAGATGGGCAGGTGACGTATGCTACCAACCAAAAGTGTGGGGTTGATAAGTTTTTTTTATGTTTTTGAGAGAAGTTTCTTATGCTTACAAAACTTTGTGTTTTAGTAAAAACAGAAATATTGTGAAAGATGACCATTTGAAAGAACTGTTTTCTATTTGAATATATTTTAAAATGTCATTTATTCCTGTCATGCAAAACCGAATTTTCAGCAGCTATTATAGGCTACTCCAGACTCCAATGTCACATGATCCTTCAGAAATCATTCTAATATGCCGATTTGCTGCTCAAGAAACATTTATTAATATTATCAATGTTGAAAACAGTCGCGCTGATTAATATTTTGTGAAAACCAGGATTCTTTGATGAACACACAGTTCAACATTTATTTGAAATAAATAATATCGTAACTTTTTTTACTTTCACTTTTAATCAGTTTAATTAAGTATTAAACATTATTAATACAACATTATTATAAAACATTCATATGTTTAAGAAATATTCATAGATGAAAATGAAAAATGTTACTGGCCCTAGATTTTTTGAATGTTAATGTATAATTTGTAAATTGCTGCAAGAGATTTAGCAAAACACTATGAAGTCTAGCATGTCGCACTGCAGGACATGTCTCAACATCATAACAGTATTTCATGTCAGATCCCCAGATACAAGTCTTCAATCATCAATCACAAAAATATTAGTGAATAAACAGTATACTGCAAAAACGAAAGCTAATGAACACAAAAACATCAGCATATATCCGTGAAATCAGCATATTTCAGTGAGATAAGACATGAGTGCTGCCATTATATCATATGAAAACAATACCTTTTTCCTAAACGTCTCACAACTCAGCTTGAGATTAACCTAGAAAAGATGCAAATATTCCAATCGAGTCATTGATAGTCGTCTGTCCTCTCCCACAGCGTATGTGGAGCTCGTGAAGATGCGTTAGGTGAGGTAAGAGACCTTTGGCCCGTAATGTCTATTAAAGGTGAAAGCTTCAAACTAAGACAGATCTGGAGTTAACGTTTAACGCCCAACCGAATGCTGTGTCAGCTGAAGCTGTCATGACATTTGGTATTAGTACTTACTCTAGCTGTGACGTGTGATTATACTTTATACCACGGCTCATTCACTTGACACTTGTCAATAACTTTGTGACCTAACAAAACGGCTTCACATTTCACTGTATTTGTTATCAAAGCTCATATAACAACCTTGAAACTCATTGTGTAATGCGCACACACAAACACAATCATAAACCCAAATAATCTAGAAGTCCTCTTTGATTCATGTGAAATGAGCTTTTTAATTGCTGTTATAACTATAGTGACTGGATATAGAAGCTCAGCGATAGCACTGGAGACACGCGCTATCTCCTGATAGCCTCCTGCCTTGGAATCAGAACTTATCAGCTGACCTGATGACTGGAAGGAAGGAATCACCACCCATACCACCAATATATGAAATAATCAGAAGAATGAGCTGGAAAATAATATTCTACCACATTAGTGTCTCTTCGGTGCTGTTGAACTCACTGGTGACGGAACAAGAAACCTCAGCTGACAGATGTTTGACAGCAGACCTTCAAGCATGACCCTAAACAATACAGCATTTCCACATCCTGCGATGTAAGGAAACCAACGTTAAACTTCATTGCATTATTGAACCACTACAAAAAAACACTACAAATAATTCAAGTGTAGATGAAAAAGGGCTACAAACATTGCATCAGTGCAAAAAAATAAAAAATAAAAACAAATAAAAATAAAATAACTAAATAAATAAAAATTAAATTAAATAATAAATTAAATTAAATAAAATTAAATAAAATTAAATAAAATTAAAAAATAGTTGTCATACATTTAAAAGTGAAATCAAAGTGGTGTCAAAGTCATAATCTACGATAATAAATTCATTGGACTTTGACCACATTGATCTTGAAAAAAACATCATAAAAATATGTTAATATCTTTAGAATAAAAACATTCTTTAGTGTAACATTATTATGCAGTTAATGACTTCATAAGTAAACATAGATTATGTAAACAGTATGATAAATCATACACATTAGCAAAGAAAATAGGGTGAAATTCTAATGTGATTTTAGAAAAAAAAAAAGAATCTTTCCAGGAGAATAAAAAAGCCATTATTGATGGTAATACACTTATAGCTGAGTCAGTGAAACAAACTCTTAAAGAAACACTCATTATATAACTTACCACTTACAAAGCTTCTCACTTCCTGTTTTTTAAAGGAATCCAGGCAACATTTGCCAGGCACTAAAACAGATTAGAACAATCCATAATAAAGAAGTAATGCAGATTCTACTCTTCTTAGTTAAAAAAGGATCTTTTTAAAAAATATTTTGGATGAGCAAATGGCCAGAAAAGCAGCAGTTTCAGGGCCCAAGAATATTTCACTGATACCCAATACTGCGCTCCCTCCTTTAAGAGACTCATCAGCCTTTCGGTTGCCACCTGCATTATTGATTGCTCTGAGAAGAGGATCAGTTACCACCTTTCCAAGACCCTTGCAGCAGAACGCAGGTTAAGTATGTCACCCATAATTCCTCTAGTTTAATAAAATCCTAAATCAGTGGACAGCGAGGTTATGGAGGTTACCTGTATGATCCCTTGGAGCCAATAAAGCCTCTATTGATACCAACAAACATGAGAGAGTGCACTAAGAGTCCAATAGAAACAAATACCTAAAACAAGAGTGTTACAACCACAGCTTAAACTAGATTTATTTCCTATTTTCTATTTGCATTTAATAGAGCTGTTTTGTTTTGCAAATACATATCTGCTGCTATAGTTATATGAATAAAATATATAATCAAATTAAATAATAATAAAATAACAACAAAATGTTTTGGCCCTCTGCCTAATGCCATATCTGGTAATAATCATTGTGGAACAAATTTCTTATTTAAATGGTATATTTAACCAAAAATAATAATAATAATAATAATAATAATACAATTAATAAATAAATACATTGTATACAGTAATGAAGCTAAGCATTTGCAATTCAATATTTATGAGTTTCAACAAAACATTACCAAACCTATAATAGAGTTAGAAGTGTATGACAGTAAAACATCAAAAATTGGCAAAAATCATTGTAATTTCATACTGTACATCAGTGAAAGTGACTTCACATGTAGCCAAGTATGGTAACCCGTACTCCCGTAATGCCATCCAAGTACACACACACACACACACGCACACGCACACACACACACACACACACA
>NW_015627226.1:1368662-1376254 GCF_001515625.1 Sinocyclocheilus rhinocerous
AAATTAAATAAAATTAAATAAAATTAAATAAAATTAAAAAATAGTTGTCATACATTTAAAAGTGAAATCAAAGTGGTGTCAAAGTCATAATCTACGATAATAAATTCATTGGACTTTGACCACATTGATCTTGAAAAAAACATCATAAAAATATGTTAATATCTTTAGAATAAAAACATTCTTTAGTGTAACATTATTATGCAGTTAATGACTTCATAAGTAAACATAGATTATGTAAACAGTATGATAAATCATACACATTAGCAAAGAAAATAGGGTGAAATTCTAATGTGATTTTAGAAAAAAAAAAAGAATCTTTCCAGGAGAATAAAAAAACCATTATTGATGGTAATACACTTATAGCTGAGTCAGTGAAACAAACTCTTAAAGAAACACTCATTATATAACTTACCACTTACAAAGCTTCTCACTTCCTGTTTTTTAAAGGAATCCAGGCAACATTTGCCAGGCACTAAAACAGATTAGAACAATCCATAATAAAGAAGTAATGCAGATTCTACTCTTCTTAGTTAAAAAAGGATCTTTTTAAAAAATATTTTGGATGAGCAAATGGCCAGAAAAGCAGCAGTTTCAGGGCCCAAGAATATTTCACTGATACCCAATACTGCGCTCCCTCCTTTAAGAGACTCATCAGCCTTTCGGTTGCCACCTGCATTATTGATTGCTCTGAGAAGAGGATCAGTTACCACCTTTCCAAGACCCTTGCAGCAGAACGCAGGTTAAGTATGTCACCCATAATTCCTCTAGTTTAATAAAATCCTAAATCAGTGGACAGTGAGGTTACGCATGTTATGGAGGTTACCTATATGATCCCTTGGAGCCAATAAAGCCTCTATTGATACCAACAAACATGAGAGAGTGCACTAAGAGTCCAATAGAAACAAATACCTAAAACAAGAGTGTTACAACCACAGCTTAAACTAGATTTATTTCCTATTTTCTATTTGCATTTAATAGAGCTGTTTTGTTTTGCAAATACATATCTGCTGCTATAGTTATATGAATAAAATATATAATCAAATTAAATAATAATAAAATAACAACAAAATGTTTTGGCCCTCTGCCTAATGCCATATCTGGTAATAATCATTGTGGAACAAATTTCTTATTTAAATGGTATATTTAACCAAAAATAATAATAATAATAATAATAATAATACAATTAATAAATAAATACATTGTATACAGTAATGAAGCTAAGCATTTGCAATTCAATATTTATGAGTTTCAACAAAACATTACCAAACCTATAATAGAGTTAGAAGTGTATGACAGTAAAACATCAAAAATTGGCAAAAATCATTGTAATTTCATACTGTACATCAGTGAAAGTGACTTCACATGTAGCCAAGTATGGTAACCCGTACTCCCGTAATGCCATCCAAGTACACACACACACACACACGCACACGCACACACACACACACACACACACACACACACACACACACACACACACACATCAACAAACAGGCCTGTATGACAGATCATTTTCCTTGACAGTTAGCAGCATCATATCAGATCACAGTATAACTCTAATATGCTGTGATACACGTATGGAAAGGATTTGAAAATGACCTTTAGCCACACAGGGTTCAGTAAATGCAGCAATGAAATAATCGTATAGTACTTTATATAAAAATAATATATGTACATAAATACTACTACTGCTGCTGCTGCTGCTGCTGCTACTACTACTACTAATAACTAGTTTTTATGATTGTGTTAAACAGTTGTTTTATTAAGATGACACTGTTTTGTAACATGGCATGTAACTTCAAGAAAATAAAACAAGACAGTATCGCCATTATTACCAGCTGGGGCTACATCAACAAACAGGCCTGTATGACAGATCATTTTCCTTGACAGTTAGCAGCATCATATCAGATCACAGTATAACTCTAATATGCTGTGATACACGTATGGAAAGGATTTGAAAATGACCTTTAGCCACACAGGGTTCAGTAAATGCAGCAATGAGGGAAAACATTTTTAATTACATAATACATCAGTCAATAAAACAGCAATGATCTCACCTGTAATTGTGCTATTTGGTCTCTTGGTCCAGAAAAATTGCCTGTGGAGTCCTCTTGTGATTAGAGCCATGGCTTTCTTCTACTGAAGGTCTAGATAACTGAGATCTGGAAATTGCATAAAGATCACACACTGATCATGCCGAATGAATGAACAACTACTGGTGAGGACAGGACCATGAGAGACATGTTAACAGTAAAATAAAGAGAGGGAAACAAGCCTGCATTACCTAGTGTTCAACCCTTCGGTTCAACAATATTTCCACACAATGGCACTTTTTAAAATTTCATTATTTATTTATTTATTTTGAGTGGGTTGAAGCAATGACTTGCTTCACAATATGGCAGGACTCCAGCCTAATGCGCTGCTGCAATGGCCTGTCTACTGTATTATCCTAATCTCCCTTCACAAACACATATGTGAGAGAGCGATAGAGAGAATAATAGCACCTTTTCTATACCAACCTTATTTTAATAATCTGATTTATTCCTTAATGTGTGGGAGTTTGCATTTAGTAGGCTAAAAGTGGAGGGAACAGTGAGAGAAACACAACAGCAGGTGGCACTAACTACAAAGAATTGTAGTTGTGGTTGTGTTTTTGTCTTGAATTAACTATCACTGTGTCACTGTTCTTGAGTTATGTAACACAATTCTGTTTCAGATTATTTTAATCCTAAAGATTCTGTGTTTTAATACTCGGTTTTCAACCTTTAGAAACCCAGGAAACCATCAACAAGACCAGCACAGATATCATTTTAATAATAATAATAATAATAATAATAATACAAGTCTAAAACTTTCATTGAAAACATTAGGTAGCACTGTGTAATTAGATTTATATATGAATAGCATATATATTATAATACTTCATATTTGAAATAATATCTAATAAACATATAATAACAATATCGTAAAAACTATGCGTTTTCCTTGGCAGATATTTAAACAGCCCTAAACACATAGCATCTATACATTATAAGAGTATTAAAATATGCATAAAAATATATAGTATAAAACTATTTTATAAATAGTTACACTTGTTTTGTTTTTTTTAGACATAATCCAAGATTATAATAAATCGTGCATAAAGTGGCTGAAATCCCCAAATGTTTAACTTCATGATGTATAGTGCATCATATTGCTATAGGTTTAGCTGTCTGTGTGTGACCAGTGGGATTTGACGGACGTAGACACGAACCAATAGCGTCATTAGAAAAAGCCAAGACGCTCTTCGCTCCACCAATCAGCGTTTAGAGGAGGTGGAACTTTTGTTTCTTTTCTACCATGTAATTCGTGCAGTACTAATTTATTATAGCGTACGCCCGGACAACAGAGCAAATGTTGGGGACCACTTTGACGGGAGATGCCTTTTCTTTTGATTCCATGTTTTTTAAAGGAACTTTCTGACTACGGGTTTTCCTTTCTTTTGAGCTCAAATGATCTCGCGCGCAAAGTATATCGACATTTTACCCCCGCCCGTGCCTGGGACGCAAAATGTTATGGGGATGAACCCCCCCCCCACCGCCGCTTTTCAATGGTAAGCAAAACGAGATGTGCTTAGATTAGCTTTGCTTGGCTCGGCATCCGTTGTCTGGTATCCAAATGAAAGCCTGCGCATTGCGGTGTGGTTTGTTTTCGTTTCATCTTGTATTTTGGAGCGTCGGGCATCCCCTCTTTTCTCACGCATCGCCTAATCGATAATCGATTACATGGACTTGGGCAGATGTCACGCTTTCTTCTGTGCCATCATCGCTGCATGTGATACACTGCAGCTCTATTTGGGACATCACTGGCTCTCCTGTGTCATAAATGAAAAACAAACCCTACCCTCTAAAATTCACACCACCATGGGAGAAGAATGCTGGCTTTGGAAGGAAACACAAGTCTTGCACGAGAAGCCACACCAAAATAATAGCCAACCCTGGAATTGTGATGAAAGTGCTACGGCGGAAGAAGATCATCATGTTTCTGGCCTATTTTCTGCTGGTGGCTTTGACCATGCTGAACCTGGCTAATTACAAATGGACCAAAGAGTCACAGCAATGCAACCAGCCAATGCAGGGAGTGAACTTCCAAAGCAGATCAGACATCCGTTACCTTTACAAAGCCCCGCAGGTCAAGAAAAGGCAGCTGGTGTATGTGTTGACCACTTGGAGGTCCGGCTCGTCTTTTTTTGGGGAGCTCTTCAACCAAAACCCCAATGTGTTTTTCTTGTATGAGCCCATGTGGCATATTTGGCAGAAGCTGTACCCGGGGGACGCCGTGTCCCTCCAAGGAGCGGCCAGGGACATGCTGAGCTCTCTTTACAGGTGCGATTTCTCAATTTTTCAGCTGTACAACAGTCCTGGGGGGAAGAACATAACCTCTCTCGG
This sequence comes from Sinocyclocheilus rhinocerous, assembly GCF_001515625.1. Taxonomy (NCBI): domain Eukaryota; kingdom Metazoa; phylum Chordata; class Actinopteri; order Cypriniformes; family Cyprinidae; genus Sinocyclocheilus; species Sinocyclocheilus rhinocerous. Next base: position 1,373,090 of record NW_015627226.1, read on the forward strand.
ACTGTTTGGGGCCGCCATCAATAAGGTCATCTGTTCCTACCCCTTCTGTACGTCCTACAGGAAGGATGTGGTTGGAATGGTGGACGAAAAGGTTTGTAGAAAGTGCCCTCCACAGAGTCTTCAGATGCTGGAGGAGGAGTGTTTAAAGTACAACACAATCGTGATCAAGGGAGTTCGCATTTTGGATGTCAACATTCTGGCCCCCCTGATGGAGGACCCTTCTTTGAATCTGAAAGTAATCCATTTGGTACGAGACCCCAGGGCGGTGGCCAACTCCAGGATTAAATCCCGGCACGGACTCATACGGGAGAATTTGCAAGTTGTACGCAGCAGAGACCCCAAACTTCGTCGTGTGCCATTTGTGGACCCCAACCACAAAATGAACAAAAAAGACGGTTCAGATTACCACTCCATTGGAGCCATGGAGGTAATCTGCGAACAGATGTCTAGAACTCTGAAAACTGCTTTTCACCCTCCCAAATGGTTCAAAGGCAAATACATGACGGTACGTTACGAGGACCTGGTGGAGAACCCCATTAAAACTGTTCGGAATGTTTATGGCTTTGTTAATCTTTCAGCCAATCACGACATTGAAATCTTTGCTATGAATATGACAACAGGACCGAATGCCTCCAGCAAACCGTTCATTGTGTCCTCCAGGAACGCCACGCAAGCAGCCAGTGCCTGGAGAACTGTGTTGAACTACCAGCAGATCAGACAGGTGGAGGAGTATTGTCAGCATGCGATGTCTCTGCTGGGATACCTGCGCGTCCGCACGGCCGGGGAGGCTAAGGATTTAAGCAGACCATTATTGACAGTGCCCAAAATATGAACCACCGCCAAAGACATTTGATGTTTTGCATTTGTGCTGATAACAGCCTGAAACTCATTCTGTACAAACTGTTATTTATGTTCAATGCTTAATGGCTCAGTGGAATGTATCCGTTTGCATCATACTGTGCACAGCCACTTATTGTATGTTGGGACCAGAATATTGTCTGTGCATCACCACACGTCCGACCAAATAAGAGAGAAAAAATACTTTGTGTATGATGTGTCATTGATCATTAAATCTACGCCAAGATATTTATTTAATCAAAACATTTAGATGTAGCATTCATTGATTTCAGGACTTTACAAACTAAAGGGGCATCTATCTAAATAGCAAGAGTCTCACTGTCCTGTGTGTCTAATTTAAATCAGCTGAGATGCGCTCTAGTTCCTGTAGACTCTGTCTCTGGGTTAACATATCCATAAACGGGTTATTCTTGTTATGCAGTACATTTTGTGTCCACATCATGTCTTAATTCAAGGGATAAAATATTAAACACAATTTTTAAAGATGGAAATCATGTTAGTTTTTGTTTTATCCCAATATCACAATTAAGTGGGGGAATTTAAAATAATTTACTACTTTTAACATAGCTTAACCAAAAAATTATAATTGTCATTATTTATTCACCATCATCTTGTTCCAAACATTTATGTATTATTTCTTCTGAGCAACATAAAAGAAGATATATTTTAAGAATGTGTTATTTTTATCTATACAGTGTTGAATTACAATTACTTTCACTGTACAGACAAAAACAGCTGAAACATTGTTTAAAATATCTGTTTTTGTGTTCCAACATGAGGGTGATGAAATGATAGAACTATAATTTTTGGGTGAACTATTCCAGATATCTATCTATCTATCTATCTATCTATCTATCTGTTTTATTATTACATCTCTAACATCACTTTCCATCCTGTTTTCTTTTGTAATATCACTTTAATTATCCAAAGCCAGTTCCTTAATGACATCATCCTTCAGGAAGTGAAATTATTTTTGGCAAGAAAACAACAGTATCACTATTAGCAGTGTACTCTTTTGTGATTAAAACGACAGAAATAGTCATGATAATATCAACACTTTAAAAAAATGGTTAACTTAAAGTTGACACCCTCATGTAAGCTCACTCTGAGCAATGTCTAACTTTAGCTCTTTATTTCCATCCTGTTATGTAAGATATATTAAAATTTTTGGTGCTTGAGCTTGACCTAATATTTCTAAGATTTTTCTACACTCTTTAATAGAAATGCTTACGAGTTACAGACCTTCAAAGGTACTGCATAACAGCAATGACCCAATCACTGTATGAATGTGGTTCATGTAAGAAGGTTTGAGAGCAAGTCACTCTCAGCTGCATGCTTTCTTTCAGTTCCACATCTAAGGCCATACAAGAAGTCTGTATTTCCCTTTTTTTTAATGCAGAATTGTTGTCATTAATACACGTAAGGTTAGTGAAGGAATGATAACTCTTTGTCGTTGCCCTGATTCCAATCTCGCCCGTAGAACTACATTCTTAAAACACATCTAGCAGGTTTTAATTTAGCTCATTTCTCGGCATGCAAGTCTGGTTTAAACAAAGAGGAAATGAATTTGTGGTTACAGTATGTGATTCTCTGAACATTTCTATAACCATCATCACTTATGGGTTTGGCAGGCATGTAGATATCACAACATTTAAAAAAAAATACAGCCTCCCCCATTGCAAAAGAGCATGTCACATTGACAGTATATGCAAATGTTTTAACATTCAATCTGCATTTCTTTCATTTGGGTTACACCCTGCTGGAAATCTGGATTCAATATAGATTGATGCCTGTGTTTCTCATCTCCTAGTCTCACATTTGCATCGTAAATATGTAATTTACAGTTTTTCTCAGTCACTTTGGTGCATTTCTCAAATCATCCTTCATATTTGCAAAAAAGTATGTGCATTTCTCAAAACAATTGGTACAAACAGCACCACACAATGGATTACCTGCAAAAGCCTGTAACTTACTCAAATTTTTTAGTTCATCTCTAAAAAGTAAGTATTTATGTCAATGAACATATCAGTGCCGTCAGAATGAAAAGTCCTTGTGTCATTGTTCACAAACAAGATAGTCAAAATGCTTAGTTATGTTGTCAATATAACAGTGCACTTTGTTAGTATTACCTAAAGTAAACTATGGCAACATTATGGATGACAGTTACTGTATTGAACAGTATGCCCATATGCTTATGTATACCATATATCCATTTCAAAAGTACAAATTTACACATTACTGTATGTGGGATATTGATTGAAAGAGACTGAATATGATTCACAGTTACACTTTTACTAGTGGTCTGAC
>NW_015627226.1:1377001-1381185 GCF_001515625.1 Sinocyclocheilus rhinocerous
TGAATCAAATGATTCGCGATACACGCTTTGAAGTCCCGATCTGAATCAAATGATTCCCGATACACGCTTTGAAGTCCCGATCGGAATCAAATGATTCCCGATACACGCTTTGAAGTCCCGATCGGAATCAAATGATTCGCGATACACGCTTTGAAGTCCCGATCGGAATCAAATGATTCGCGACACACGCTTTGAAGTCCCGATCTGAATCAAATGATTCGTGATACGCGAGCCGATTGAAGCGCTTCGAAACAGTGAACCATTTTGCGACGCAATGGTTTAACTGATTCGGAGTTTCAAAAAGCTCCGTTGTGTTCTTTGCTCGCTTTCTCTATATAATGTATTCGTTGTTTGAATAACCGTGGAAGGACGTTTCTTCAACTAGGGGCACTTTTATCCTTGTGAAGTTGAATAAAAAAAACTTGTTCAAAAGATGTCATACCCTTGTCATTATACAAATTTATATGTCCTCATTTGTCAAAAACGCGCACACACACACACACACACACATATTACAATGCCATTGTGATATAGAAAAGGAAAAATAAATATGGGCACAAAGATGAAAATAACAAATAAGAAAGTCCATTGTCAGAATTTGTTACTGTCTATACAGTAGGCCTTTATGCTTTCCAACTGAAGATTCATGAGATGAACCTATGAGCTATTTCAGAGAAATGGTTTATCATTGGTTGATCTACATTCTCTTCATTAGTGAAAGTCAAGATTCACTTCCACAATTCATGCCAAACATACAAAAAGTCTAATAATAATGTGTAAAAAATGTGCTTGACACTTTATGACAACTAGATGAACCAACTAAAGACTATTTAAGACTACTGCACAGAAAACTATATAATACATTTTGAGCAACATGACATTAGCAACTGATAATGTATAGGAAACCGGAGATAAATATCTCATAAATATAAATCAATTTAATTTTTGATTTGAGAAATGCACCAAAGCGACTGAGAAAAACTGTAAATCATAGTGCATATTGACACATTTCAATGGAAAATCTCACTTTCTCAAAGTATCACTACGTTTAATGTTCCAGTCCCTTCCATTCAAATGCAAGATAATGGGAATGCAAATGTGTAGAAGTTCTGTCTTTCACTATGTAAATTCAAATTTGCTTAAACACGACAAAGTTCAAAGGGGCATGATTGTGGAAAAATGTAGATAATGTATCTTAACATTTAATCTTGCTTTTTTTTGGATTTATGCTTATTTACTATTTAGAATTGATGACATCATATTGTGTTGCATGACCTGAAGCAATTTCACATGGTTAAAGTCTTACTTTATAGGATTAAAAAAAAAAAATTCTTCTGAACTTTGGTCTCTACAAAAATATTAGGCAGCACACTTTTTTCCAACATTGATAATAATAAGAAATGTTATTTGAGCAGACAATCAGCATATTAGAATGATTTCTGAAGGATCATGTGACAATGGAAAAAGGAGTAATGAAGCTGAAAACTCTGCTTTGCATCACAGGAATAAATTACATTTTTAACAATAGTAAAGCAAAAATTTTTTTTTAAATTGTAATATTTCAAAATATCACAGTTTTTAATGTATTTTTGATTAAATAAATTCAGCCTTGGTGAATATAAAAGACTTATTTCAAAAACAATAATAATACAAAAAAATCCCTATATACTGTAAAGTATACACTATGCACCAACAGCTGTTAGTACATTTTCTAGTATAAACTAGGTTACCGTTATGCATCTATAGTGATGTCTGCACCAGTGCAGAAGCTATTTTAAGAGCCAAGCATCTGTAATATCAGGGAAACAACAATGACAGCTGCTCTGTTCCTAACATGTCAGATGCTTTTTTTAGCTGTCAACTGTAGTAGACCACAAATCTTAGACAATCAGTATGTCTCTCAGGGGTATCCAGTGACTATGAATCCTTGATTCTGTGAAGTGGGCTGCAGCGTCTCTGGGGTTGCTATTGCAGCAGTGTGTGAGAGTGACTGAGTGATGGGAGACCATCAGAGAGCAGCCTCTGTTCTCCACAAATAGCAGCTGCGGGTGGGGAGGTCCGTGAGGGGTCAGAGCAGGGGGCCGGATGTGGAGTGGGTGCTGAATGGCTGGGCTTGAAGATCTGTTGGCGCTCAATGTGGGTCCCGGCAAGTGCCCTGGCCTTTCGCCATCTCTGTGCTCTTATCGTGCTGCTGTAAACAGAACATGAGGTGATAGAGAAACCTGAAATGGCTTCTCGGATGTTGCTGATGGCATTATGGCCTCCTGATGACAGTGTTACACTTCCAGTAATACAGGATGTTTAAGATCGGGGGTTTACTGTAAATATACACTTCTAGTGAAATGTTTGGACACACATAACTGAAAAGTTTCTCATGATTTTAATTTAAAAACCTTCTAGACTCTTGGCTGGTTGTAAGAATGCCAAAATGTCAGTCCATATCCATGACAACTAAATATGCGATTCTCTGTACCACAGAAACAACGAATATGCAATTAAAAATACTCCTAGATGTTGAAAAGTTATATCTTATTAAACATGAATATAATATTAACAAATCAACTGAAAAGCATTGTATGCACACTTCAAGTTTCTTTATTAAGCATGGTTTTTTCAATAAAGTAAACAATCTAAGAACTAAGAAACTTATACGCAACAGAACAAATAATAACAACAGATGAAACTTAGGAATCAATACTTAAATGCCTATATTATGACAATGTCATTACATAATAGGACTAACAATGACAATGTAACCTAAAAGGTGATTAAGGAAATAATCACATATTAAATATATGTAGTATTACCACAATGCTCTAATGTAATTACACTATAATATAAACATATATTCTAACACAAACACACAGGGGCGATTCTAGGATTTTCATTTTAGGAGGGCTCAGACCCCCAATGAGGGTATAATAATAATAATAAATAATAATAAAAAATTTATTAAATAAATAATGTTTGACTAATAGGGTATAGGGTGGTATACTAAACTTATTGCAGTGTTCCACTGTATTGCATAGATGGGTATAACATTTGAGTAATGGATAAGCCAAATACAAGTCTTCCTGATCACACACACACACACACACACACACACACACACACACACACGTTGGTATTGGTGGTTTACGGGGACTCTCCATAGGCGTAATGGTTTTTATACTGTACAAACTGTATTTTATGTCGCCCTACACCAACCCTACACCTAAACCTACCCCTTCCAGAAAACTTTGTGCATTTTTTGATTTAAAAAAAAAACAAAGCACCATTTAGTTTGTTTTTTAAGCATTTTGAATTACAGGGACACAGGTAGTGTCCTCATAAACCACCTTCATATTGTAATACTTGTGTGATACCCATGTCATTATACAAATTTGTGTCCTCATAAACCACCCAAACCAGTGCACACCTGTTTAGCCTACTGTACAAACACAAAAGTTTTGCATTTGCATTTTGCGTTTGCATTTCTAGTACAAACCTCTTTTTTAGGCTATACAAACCTCTTTCTATGCTCAAGTACTGTCTGTCACTGTCTTTAATCAAAGTTTTATACTGAAAGTTAAATTTTCGAATGAAAATAGCAACACGATTGTTTTATAAAGTATGCGTTTATATGTGTTAAAGGCTACATTTTTGCTGGAGGAAACAGCTGTGGTGTGATGAGGGGTGAACGGAGCGAAAACTTTACAGTAGATTGCTCCCCCATGACATTTTGTAAACTGAATTTATGACAAAGAACGGCACAGATGTAGATATTATAACAATCTATCGATAAACACAAACCTTGTCCTCTGTTTCTTGCTCTGTGCCAGTGGATTGAAGAACTCGCTGAAAGACGTGGAGGGCTAATTGCTAAAGCCCTCCTAAAAATGGCCTATAGCGATGCCCATGCAAACACATTAGTATTCATTGTTTTGTTAATATCTGTCCAATGTTTTTATCTGGGTGTGTGTTCACGGTGTGTGTGTGTGTAGAGGCGAACCAAGATGAAGTGGGGGCCCCAGGCAAAATTAATAGATGAGGCCCTTCTAAAAGATTTTGTTAATATATCTTCGTTACCTAGATATATATTTATACAACATACAAAAAGTAGTTAAAACACATATAATAGAACATAAATTCTTTATTTTATAAAACAAAGTGCTTATTCTTTAACAAAATATCAATCTTCATCT
>NW_015627226.1:1382359-1383645 GCF_001515625.1 Sinocyclocheilus rhinocerous
ACACACACACACACACACACACACACACGTTGGTATTGGTGGTTTACGGGGACTCTCCATAGGCGTAATGGTTTTTATACTGTACAAACTGTATTTTCTATCGCCCTACACCAACCCTACACCTAAACCTACCCCTTCCAGAAAACTTTGTGCATTTTTTGATTTAAAAAAAAAACAAAGCACCATTTAGTTTGTTTTTTAAGCATTTTGAATTACAGGGACACAGGTAGTGTCCTCATAAACCACCTTCATATTGTAATACTTGTGTGATACCCATGTCATTATACAAATTTGTGTCCTCATAAACCACCCAAACCAGTGCACACCTGTTTAGCCTACTGTACAAACACAAAAGTTTTGCATTTGCATTTTGCGTTTGCATTTCTAGTACAAACCTCTTTTTTAGGCTATACAAACCTCTTTCTATGCTCAAGTACTGTCTGTCACTGTCTTTAATCAAAGTTTTATACTGAAAGTTAAATTTTCGAATGAAAATAGCAACACGATTGTTTTATAAAGTATGCGTTTATATGTGTTAAAGGCTACATTTTTGCTGGAGGAAACAGCTGTGGTGTGATGAGGGGTGAACGGAGCGAAAACTTTACAGTAGATTGCTCCCCCATGACATTTTGTAAACTGAATTTATGACAAAGAACGGCACAGATGTAGATATTATAACAATCTATCGATAAACACAAACCTTGTCCTCTGTTTCTTGCTCTGTGCCAGTGGATTGAAGAACTCGCTGAAAGACGTGGAGGGCTAATTGCTAAAGCCCTCCTAAAAATGGCCTATAGCGATGCCCATGCAAACACATTAGTATTCATTGTTTTGTTAATATCTGTCCAATGTTTTTATCTGGGTGTGTGTTCACGGTGTGTGTGTGTGTAGAGGCGAACCAAGATGAAGTGGGGGCCCCAGGCAAAATTAATAGATGAGGCCCTTCTAAAAGATTTTGTTAATATATCTTCGTTACCTAGATATATATTTATACAACATACAAAAAGTAGTTAAAACACATATAATAGAACATAAATTCTTTATTTTATAAAACAAAGTGCTTATTCTTTAACAAAATATCCATCTTCATCTTTATGGCAGAAGATACAATACTGTACAATACAATCTTGAAGATACAGTACAATCTTCATATTTACAGTAACGGATTGTCACCTTAAAAATGGTGCTTACGAGCCTTAGCTACAGCAAATGCTGTCACTATGTCCTCCATATCCAAAGACCTTTCAATTGAAATTAGTGCCAGCTGCTGACAGCCTCTCTTGGTT
>NW_015627226.1:1383676-1385179 GCF_001515625.1 Sinocyclocheilus rhinocerous
ACACACACACACACACACACACACACACGTTGGTATTGGTGGTTTACGGGGACTCTCCATAGGCGTAATGGTTTTTATACTGTACAAACTGTATTTTATGTCGCCCTACACCAACCCTACACCTAAACCTACCCCTTCCAGAAAACTTTGTGCATTTTTTGATTTAAAAAAAAAACAAAGCACCATTTAGTTTGTTTTTTAAGCATTTTGAATTACAGGGACACAGGTAGTGTCCTCATAAACCACCTTCATATTGTAATACTTGTGTGATACCCATGTCATTATACAAATTTGTGTCCTCATAAACCACCCAAACCAGTGCACACCTGTTTAGCCTACTGTACAAACACAAAAGTTTTGCATTTGCATTTTGCGTTTGCATTTCTAGTACAAACCTCTTTTTTAGGCTATACAAACCTCTTTCTATGCTCAAGTACTGTCTGTCACTGTCTTTAATCACAGTTTTATACTGAAAGTTAAATTTTCGAATGAAAATAGCAACACGATTGTTTTATAAAGTATGCGTTTATATGTGTTAAAGGCTACATTTTTGCTGGAGGAAACAGCTGTGGTGTGATGAGGGGTGAACGGAGCGAAAACTTTACAGTAGATTGCTCCCCCATGACATTTTGTAAACTGAATTTATGACAAAGAACGGCACAGATGTAGATATTATAACAATCTATCGATAAACACAAACCTTGTCCTCTGTTTCTTGCTCTGTGCCAGTGGATTGAAGAACTCGCTGAAAGACGTGGAGGGCTAATTGCTAAAGCCCTCCTAAAAATGGCCTATAGCGATGCCCATGCAAACACATTAGTATTCATTGTTTTGTTAATATCTGTCCAATGTTTTTATCTGGGTGTGTGTTCACGGTGTGTGTGTGTGTAGAGGCGAACCAAGATGAAGTGGGGGCCCCAGGCAAAATTAATAGATGAGGCCCTTCTAAAAGATTTTGTTAATATATCTTCGTTACCTAGATATATATTTATACAACATACAAAAAGTAGTTAAAACACATATAATAGAACATAAATTCTTTATTTTATAAAACAAAGTGCTTATTCTTTAACAAAATATCCATCTTCATCTTTATGGCAGAAGATACAATACTGTACAATACAATCTTGAAGATACAGTTCAATCTTAATATTTACAGTAACGGATTGTCACCTTAAAAATGGTGCTTATGAGCCTTAGCTACAGCAAATGCTGTCACTATGTCCTCCATATCCAAAGACCTTTGTATGTTCTGTTCAACTGAAATTAGTGCCAGCTGCTCTTGGTTCATTGTTGACCTGAGGTATGATTTTATCAGCTTTACTAGTTTTATTAGTTGACAACTAATTATGTTAACTCAACTAATTTAATGTAGAAGAGCTAAATAAATAATGTCAACTAAGTAAATGTAATGATATTTATTTATATTGATTCGTGGGCTCCCCACTGGCAGCAAGACACAGTACCCAGGGATGCAAACTAATCATGGGTGACAAAGACGAG
>NW_015627226.1:1385263-1385883 GCF_001515625.1 Sinocyclocheilus rhinocerous
AATAAAACCCTAAATTTTTTAAACACTTATAATAATAATTTAAAGCCTTTATTATGTTTTTTTTTTTACTCTGCCAAAATTCACGTTAAATGATCACTTTCATTCATGGAGAAGACAGGGGAAAAAATTGTCTCCTGGTGGAAAACAAAGACTTAAGATTAAAATGACACAAAATTACCATTATATCCAGTAGATGGCAGCAGAGGATCACTCATTAGCTCAGTAGCCATTTCAACTCCCTAGTTTTTCTCACGTCTTGCTTTTGGATTTATTATAAAATGACTATGAAGTATAGCAAGTGCAGGAAGTCACAAAGTCTCATGTCATTTAAAAATAAATCAATAAGCCCAGACACCAACAGTCTACTATGGAAAATTATTTAAATACTTAACTAGTTAACTACAAATTAAGTTAATTATTAATTGTATAATTAAATATTGCATTAAATATTTTGGGATTTTTTAGATTTAATTTAAAAATTACATTTTTCAAACACTGCCTGAAAAAGGACACATCAAAAGGAGTGCTTTAAGTTATCTTTACCTGTAGAAGCTGCTAAAGGCAACACCGACTTGTTGCTGCTGTAGTTTTGTTACTCTGAATTTACTCTGCATCACTTA
>NW_015627226.1:1388921-1400745 GCF_001515625.1 Sinocyclocheilus rhinocerous
GAAATTAGCATTATAACCAGTAGATGGCAGCAGAGGATCACTCATTAGCTCAGTAGCCATTTCAACTCCCTAGTTTTTCTCACGTCTTGCTTTTGGATTTATTATAAAATGACTATGAAGTATAGCAAGAGCAGGAAGTCACAAAGTCTCATGTCATTTAAAAATAAATCAATAAGCCCAGACACCAACAGTCTACTATGGAAAATTATTTAAATACTTAACTAGTTAACTACAAATTAAGTTAATTATTAATTGTATAATTAAATATTGCATTAAATATTTTGGGATTTTTTAGATTTAATTTAAAAATTACATTTTTCAAACACTGCCTGAAAAAGGACACATCAAAAGGAGTGCTTTAAGTTATCTTTACCTGTAGAAGCTGCTAAATCGGCTTGTCAGATAGTTTGTTACGTTCATTGCTACAGTTATCTTATCACTGTCAATCGCGGATCAATTTGGCGGATTCACTCGCGTAATTTTTTACACTCGCGTTTGTCATTCCTGAAACAGTATACGTGGACCGTTTGGTCCTCTTAAACTTTTCTTCAAACTGTGAATGAAGAGATGCCTGTGATTGGCAACAATACTCAACGCTGCAAAACACGTTGTAAATAGAAACTTTTGGTTTTGTAATTCGAAACCAGAGCACACATACACAAAAACACACAGGAGAGTTTGAAAGCGGGTGACTTCGAGCGGGTACAGAATTGAGTTCATACTACTGTCTGGAACTGTAAAAAGACCCCCGGCGCGTCTTCCCCAGTTTGCAGTCTATATTAATACCTGCGAAACACTACATAATATGCTGCTGCTAAGTGCAACCCTAGCTAGCCTGTTTCCCAGTAACCATATTAGTAATTTGACTATTACTAATGCTCTGTGTTATATTAATAATGACATTTACGATTGTTCAAATGGTCAGCTGTCGGGGGCCCCCTCAAATTGCCTGCCTTGCCTGCCCTATTGCTATGCCTGTGTCTGTGTGTGTGTGTGTGTGTGTGTGTGTGTGTGTGCTCGCTACTCATTGCTGAGTGTGTGCACTTGGATTGGTGAAATGCAGACCACAAATTCAGAGTATGGGTTACCATATTAAAAGAGGCTGAGAAGTAAAAATAGAAAGCAGAAACAAACAGCCAACAATCAAGTGACAGCACTATAAACACACGCACACAGACACACAGACAAAGTCAAGCATTGGATAAACATGAGGTTTGTGAGTGGTAAATTGATTGACTGTTCTTGTGACCACAAATGTTTTTTAACACTCCAAATTCAGTCTCATTGTCAACTACTGCCACACTCTTTGTAAGCCACAGAGACAGTCCTCTATGCAGTTGTCATGGTTACTTGGTCAGTGATGCCCATCATGCAAATGGAACAGATGGTGACCATGCAGACGAGGACAGCTGAAAAGATGTATTTAGATGGCCTGGGGGGAATGGAAGGATGCAAAAGGAATATTTCCCTAACAAAATTCCCAATAAGCACTAATTACACCTATCCCCTTCATTTATTCCCTCCCAGACTGACTTTTAAATTTTTTTTAAATTATGAAGCATGCTGTCCATATTATTGGATGTCGTTTCCAAGCAGTTGAGTGATCATTAGCAGCATTGGTTAGGTAAGTACATGTTGAATCATCTAAGTGTTAATGCATTGTTTTTTTTGTGCCATAAACACTGTAAGGTCTCTGTTTTGTGAAACAGACCCCCATAAGCTATGGATTCACCACGTGAATCATGAAACAGAAATATTACAGAAGGATCTAAAGAACCCATTTAAAATCATTTAAAGTATCGGAGCAATATACTCCCAAATAATATGCTTTCTGTTTGATGTGTTATTGAAACCATGATATTTTAATCTTTGCCTTATAACTTTTCCTTTTAGTAGATAAGATTATTAATGTGTATTCAAACTACCCGATATTTGAGCTTGAATGAAAGCTTATTTTATGTGAGAAACTTTGGTATGAATGAGAAGTGGGAAATATGTACGATACTTGCATTAAGAAACTTTATAGAAGTTATTAACAAAACCTACAAAGACATTTCCCCCCCGTGATGAATTGAACAGCATTTTAATTTATGCACGAGAAGGGAACCACACAGGGCGTGGCTAAGCCCTGCAACAGCGTCTGATTGGGACAATCGCGTATGGGATGGACCAAATCGGGCTTGCTTAAAAACCCAATGCCTAAACAGATGCTCGCTCTCTCTCTAGACTGTTGGCTTTGCGCCTTGGTGACCGCGCGACAACGCGCTTCCATGCCGTAACATCACGAGCGAGACTCCAAAACTCAAACACTTCAGTTGAAACTTCGTGACTGCCGAACTTCAAAGCCTAAAGCCAAGCAAAGGAACTCTCAGAAGAACTCCAAACATCACTCTCCGTGCCCAAGGCAACCGACTTCCGAAGCTCCTACGTCACAAGGAAACCAACCAACCTCCGGAGGGCATTCCTAGAAACTACGTCAGCAGCCAATCTGCAGCCCTGGGATTCCCTCAAGCAGCCATCCAGGAAGCCTGTTGTCAGCAATGAGGAAACAGTTGAAACATCAACTGTCAACTTGAACGCAAGTAACGAACAAAATCTTCTATCTGCTGAACTGGCGCTGATGATTGATTTTAAGCAGTAAAGATAAGCCAAGTCTCTGCTTTGTGATTCTCTCAGGTTGAATTTAAAAGAACTCGTGGAAAACGAGTTAGAACTTTGGGAATAATTAATTCCCTTATAGAATTCAATGAGTTAATTTCTTACAACGCATTAGCAGAGCTCCTGTCGTATTTTAGTGAACACTGGAGCGCTTTAGTCTCATCTCAGATGCAGACATGCATATGCATTGGCTCGTCTCTCTGCTGACTTTGGCGTTGTCACGGTTGCACTACTGAGTGGAGTGCGGAGCAAGGAACGGAGTGAGACGAGGAGTACATCAATCCAGAGACTTTTAATCACATAACAGAAACACGGAAAACTCATGTAGACATAGACAATACCGGACGCTGAACTGAGAACAGGGAACACTATTTAAACACATGACAAGGCGAGGAGATGACGAGACACACCTGGGATCAATGGAAATAAACGGGGAACACCTGGTATTAAATCAACATAATCAGGACAGGAGCAGGAAACTAACCAAATATGGGCAAGGAGGGCACATGGGGAGCAAAACACACACAAAACATGGAACAAAGTCTGACAGGCGTGAGGTGTAATTAGCATACTGCCTACTCTGAATATGTTAATTTCACTACTTTGCTTCCACTTACAACCTATCCCATGTTTAAAAATGTATGAGAACCTATTTGATTGGGGAACCGTCCTGTGATCTTAGATCCATGGGTTACGTAAGCACAATGATTATTTATTTATTGTCATGTGTCATGTGGTTCTCATACAGCGTGTATACTAATACAAATATAGACTGTATGCATCAGAGAAACAAGTGCACAGCCATCTTTAGATTTTTGTCTTTGAACTTCAGTTTTTGCGCTGTAACTTCACTGCTGAAGATCAATTAGCTGGTGAAGTGGATTTACTTATTGTAGAGCTAACGGAAGTAATCATAAGCATTGTAATGTTTGAAGCAGATGTTATGACAAATGTCTGCAGACCAGGAAGATTTTAAAACACGCAGTTCATTCATTAATTTGTATAACCTTACCTTCACACTGTGGAAATACAAACGGAAGACAGAAGACAAAGAGCGCAGCGCTGAAAAGGGGCAGAGCTACTTAAGATCTACACTTATTAAGGTTTCCATGTATTTAATAATATAAACAGTTGTAATCAGGGCTGCAATAAGGTGCAAAAGCTTTACCATGAACCCCTCAGATGAAATCACAATTGGAAGCCTGGGCCCGGGACAAAAGGTCCATTTGTCCCCCTTATCGGTGACCCTGTTTCTAATATGCGTAGAACCATTTTACCTGGAGTGAGGAGCAGTTTTGTTGAAAAGGCAGTGTCCAGAGTGATTTTTTTTTTCGTCTAAGGATCACTGACAGCAGGGTTTCTCTTAACAGCAACTGGGGAGCAGAAAATTTAAATTTTGAGTGATTAAAGAACTATTTTTTTAAATTCTTGTTACTCCACCTTAAAAATTGTTGCTACTGCACTTTTCTTGCTGTTCTGTTTCATTTTCAGTTCCAGTACAGTTTATTTTAAGGGGTAGTTCATTCAAAACAAACAAGTTTGTCGTTTTCTTAAAGGGTTTTTCTGTCTTTCATATTTTTCTGGGCCTTGACAGTGTCATTTACTTGGCAGTCAATGGGAGAGTCACAAGCCTCCCGGTTTTCATCCAACATATCTTAAATTGTGTTCCGAAGACAAACGAAGCTTTTACAGGTTTGGAACGACATGGGGGTAAGTGATTAATGACAAAATTTACATTTTGGGGTGGAGTAACCCTTTAACCTTGTGTGGTTCCAAACCTCTATGACTTTCTATCCTCTGCTGGAACACAAAAGAAGATATTCTGAAAAAATGCTTAATCTGTCTTTATAACAGTACCTCATTACGTAGTAATTAATCCTCATACTTTAGTTTTTTACGTAAAATACTCACTTTATATATTTTTTGTTATTAGGTGATACTTTATACTTTGGTTTTTATGCGAACACGTAGCATATTCACACTGCTGAAGTGTGCACAGACACAACCAGTCAACACATGCACACTTTACCATGTCCCTTTAGTGGCTCCATAGAATGCGTTATTCGTTTTCCGTGCCTTTCCGAATAGGGATTCACAAAGGCACAGAAAACAAATAACGCATTCTACTGAGCCACTAAAGGGACATGGTTGGCCGCTTGCTAGCGGTAGCCTGTTACATTACAGTACATAAAATTTCACTTACCACATAAAATGAGTAAGGAGAGATGACTGATAGAATGATGGCGAATGATTTGCAGATCCTGAGCACCACTGACAAACATCTAATCTTGTAAAATGTGTGGTAAGTACTGCTGCTCCATAGTATACACAGAGTAAGTGTGATCGCAAATCTCGAAAGTGATCCGAAGACAAACGAAGCTTTTACAGGTTTGGAACGACATGGGGGTAAGTGATTAATGACAAAATTTACATTTTGGGGTGGAGTAACCCTTTAACCTTGTGTGGTTCCAAACCTCTATGACTTTCTATCCTCTGCTGGAACACAAAAGAAGATATTCTGAAAAAATGCTTAATCTGTCTTTATAACAGTACCTCATTACGTAGTAATTAATCCTCATACTTTAGTTTTTTACGTAAAATACTCACTTTATATATTTTTTGTTATTAGGTGATACTTTATACTTTGGTTTTTATGCGAACACGTAGCATATTCACACTGCTGAAGTGTGCACAGACACAACCAGTCAACACATGCACACTTTACCATGTCCCTTTAGTGGCTCCATAGAATGCGTTATTCGTTTTCCGTGCCTTTCCGAATAGGGATTCACAAAGGCACAGAAAACAAATAACGCATTCTACTGAGCCACTAAAGGGACATGGTTGGCCGCTTGCTAGCGGTAGCCTGTTACATTACAGTACATAAAATTTCACTTACCACATAAAATGAGTAAGGAGAGATGACTGATAGAATGATGGCGAATGATTTGCAGATCCTGAGCACCACTGACAAACATCTAATCTTGTAAAATGTGTGGTAAGTACTGCTGCTCCATAGTATACACAGAGTAAGTGTGATCGCAAATCTCGAAAGTGAAAGTAAAAAGCGAGTAAAAATGTAAAAAGTAATTAATAGTGGCTCCCTGTATTTATATACAGTATAATTACTCAGCGATATAATTGTGAGAGAAAGCATTGAAATATATGTTTTCCTCCCATCTCATATTTATTCCCTTTAGGGGTTCTGTAGTACCCGTCATTTCGTTTCCTTTCACGGTATTTGGATTAGGGCACATCCCTACTCACAAGCGTTGACAACATGGGTGTCTATTGTTGTTGCTGACTCCAGGGGCCTATACCCTTAAGCTGGTTTATCTGGCTAGCCAGGTGAGTTCCAGTTTAGTTTGTGCCAACGCTGGGTTTTAGGCACCATGAAAGTGGCCATTGCTCATTGCCACAGGAATGTCTAACTTTCTCCAGGGCAGGTTACGTGAATATGATCTGGCTGCATCAATGTTCTTTATTTTGATCTTTGTCAGTAGATCACTTGTATAACTTTACACTCCCATCCGTGCTTTTATGGGATTGCGGTCTTGCATCAATTTGCCCAATCTGGGTTTTACATTTTTTTATTATTATACAGATAATGTGACATACAAATAAGTTTTAGAATCAATAGACAAAGCTTTAAAAATCACTTCAGATGAGCTTACGTTTTAAAGTCTCTGTATACCTATATATATATATATATTATCAACTGTATAAACTTTTATTTGCACTCATATAGCAATATTTTCCTTTAATTGTCCCTTTTCATGGACAAGTCTCTTTTTTTTTTTTGCTGTGTAAATGCATTTAAATTCCTCTGTGCAGAGTACTAAAGATGAAAACCACTGTAGGCAAATTTAGTCATCGGCACAATACGCCTGCAGCATGATTTCTATCAGCTCACACATTTTTTTAACCACAAGATGACAACACTGTCCGGGAACATTTTAGCCATTTTTGTACTGCTCAGCACTTTTGGAGAAAAATAGTGCAGACAGTCGTCAAGAATAAAACTTAAAGACTGAACGTTTGATTGTAGCATATGCATAAGAAAACAAAGCGTTCTTTGTGCTTTGGAAAAATCTGGCTGCACATGTACAATACACGTATACTATGATGATGAAATTTATGCCACTCGTGCTGCATGCATTCCATATGTGTAAAAACCAAAGTATACTTCAACTGTGATCAAATGCACAGACATACACATATCCAACTGTTTACCTTGAACAAAATATCCTCATAATAGAGTAGAAAAATGAAAGTATTTGCAGAACATCTTAGCAGTCTTTTTCGCGGGGCCTAAACTCACTTCAATTCAACTACTGAGTGTGAATAGGTCTGGGAAGTGAAGATTACATCTGCTGAGACTTCACTTTAATGCAGAGCCAGACAGACAGATGTGTGAGTAACAAGGCATGACATGATCCTTTGAGCCACTCTCGCTCAAAGCTAGTCCACAATAGACAGTGACAGAGTAGCAGGTGGCTCTGAAGGAGACAGATAGAGTTGGACAGAGTAACTGGAGTAGTGAGAGTGTGTCTGATGCTGGGACAATGGCATCATGACTTATATCGGATTCTCTGCGGGATGCCTGTAGACTAGCCGGGAATTTGCATTGGTTTTCCCATTGGCTCAGAAGACAAAGGGACATTTTTTTCAGAATCAGGGGTCTGTAGTACATGTGTATGAAACAAAACTACTCCTTATTACAGTTATGCTACAAAAATGTGAATTGGTTATATCATTATAAATGTCAAACTGAACAATCGAGCACACATTCTGTAACAAAAAGCTCTCTGAGATGGCTTATAAAAAAAGAGCAGATAAGAAACTGGTATACAAAAACACTATGTTCTTCTATGTTATGAAATTCAGAGTGAATTGAAGGTTACTGCTTTTCGAATACTGCACAGTACTATATACTTTTATAAAATATAATAGAAAAAAATATGTTCCCTTTCAAACGGTCTCTTCTGTTACGTTGACACGCTTATGGGGAAACTCCTGTTTACTCTGATACTGAAGCCTGATTTGTTCAAGTTCGTGTAGCTGCACAAACCAATGGCGCTTCAACCTGCCAAATGGGGAGGAGCCGACCTCTAAGTCAGCTCTGAACGCCATTTCATCAGAATTTTTCTTCTTCAGCGACGAAGATCATCTCCTCGCTGACTCTCTCTGACAATGTCTGCCTGGCATGTCCAGCGTGCTAGATCAACTAACATGGTCATTAAGGTTGTTTAAACAAAACACATTAATTTACTCTCATTTGGCAAACAGAATAGGCTGTATCATATAGTTCATGATATAGTTAACGAGTTTATGGATATTTTGAATAAAAATGGAAAAACTAAATAAAAGTCATACATCTGTCATACAGCACTATTGTACCTGCATGACACGTCGCTATGGAAATACGATGATACGTATAGATTATTTAATCATTTAATATTGCATTTTTGTATAATTACCATTGTCCATTGACATAATATATATATATATATATATATATAAGCTGTCATTTGCTGTGTGTCATCAAGCTGTACTCTTGGGGGCCCCCTGGTCCTCCCTGCTCTGCTCTCCTGTTTCCTCTCTCCCCTAGGAGAAACAAAGAGCGGAGCAGCGGGGCTTTAAACCTGGGCTCGAGTGAACTCACAGCTCCCGCATGCTTCACTTTCCCCCCAGTGCCTCAATTCGCCTGTGTGCTTCATACATGAGGATCAGCACCCATCGTCGGCTGCGCATCTGTGCCCTCCATCAGCCCTTGAGTTGAAAGCACATGCAGCGCATCCATCTAAGCCCTGCAAGACTATCTCAGCCCTAGCAAACTGGGCTTATTCAGTGGTTGGCCAGGCTGGCTCAGCACTTCACACGATGGCGGTTCTTCAAGTGTTCCAGGCCAAACTTCTCCACACCACGGACGAGTCCGGCCAGAGTTCTGATGCATTTAGAGAGCTGCGCACAGCGACTGACCTGGCTCTGCACACTACTAAGGCCACTGCGCAGGCGATCGGCAAGACTAGACATGACTTGGCCAATTTGGTTGGGCTGAAGCACCAACTTTGGCTGATTTTGACAAAGATCTGGTACACTGACAAGGTCGTCTTCCTAGACTCGCCAGTCTCTCCTAAGGTACTGTTTGGCCCTGCCGTGGATGGGTTTGCCGAGCTGTTTACAGCGGCACAGAAGTCATCACAGGCAATGCGTCACTTCCTGCCGAAGCGCTCCAGTGCAGCGGCTGGTTCAAGTCACCAGAAGGCTCTGGTGCATCTCTTAGCAGCCGGCCAGTTCTCGCCAAACTCCCTCCAAGAAAGCTTGTGCTCGCGCTCCATCCCTCCACTTAACACTAAGCGATGGAAGCTCCATTCAAGCTGGGCCCATCCTTCTCATTTAGTGCGTGCCCTAGCAAATTACCACTGTGATAGCAGACCCACATACTCAAAAGAGCGTTTCTCCTCTCCTCATTACCATGAATGTCAGTTCCCCACCTCTGTGCGGTGAACTGCCAATAGAAAAACTAAAATCACTTGCCATCTGGCTTTCGGCTTGGAAAGCTATCCTGGATGTGTCAAGTTGGGTTCTAAAACAATAGAACGAGGTTACTCGCTTCAGTTCACTCGCAGGCCACCTCGTTTCAGAGGTACAGTATTAACTGACTTCGGTGCGGAACTGACTTTCTGGCCCCACACACAAGTGTGCATAGACACGAAGTGCATAGGCACGGTTCTTTCTCCTCTGAGACAGATGGGAATCCGCATTTTGAACTATCTCGACGACTGGCTGGTTTTAGCCAGGTCTGAAATGGAACTCTTTGCTCACAGGTCGCTGCTGCTCAGCCAGCTGGAGCGCCTTGGGTTGAAAATCAATTTAGCCAAGAACTCCTTGTCTCTCAGCCAGCAAGTGGTCTTTCTGGGGACAGTTATCGATTCTGCCCGAATGCGGGCATGGATTACGCCAGAACTCTTCCTTACTGTTCAGCAAATAGCAGCGTCATTCAAATTAGGGACTTCACGTCCCCTCAGGGCTTTCCAGAGGATGCTTGGTCTCATGTCGCATACACTTTCAAGGTGGAGGGTGACAGCCTACGCTCCAACATTTCCTGCAGGAAAAAAAGCACAACTCCAATCGGGCATCTTTCGGGGTCTTCTCGGCGAGAATAACACCAGTCCATGAACAGACTCCACTTAAAGGCATAAGCTCGCCTGGTAGAGGGAGCTCTGGCTTGAGTGATAGTGTCAACCACCGCCGGTGGCAGATCACTTAACCTGTTAACCCGCACCTGGACGCCGGCGCACTGAATGCTCTTTGTTTGCACGTGTCAATGTTTACGAATAGATTAAATGAAAAGGGATATAATTAATCTTGACAAACTATATATCATTCTAAAGGTCTAAGCCTCAAGCATCGACGATAGATCACTGTTTTTCAATGGAAAGCTTATAAGAAATGTTTTTGCTAAATATGTGTAAGCAGTACACATCAAAACATGCATAATCAAAACGCAGTACGTACCAGATTCATAGTAATAACGAGTCATAAACACATCCACAGCTGTAAATCCCGGTTTAGTTAGAAAGGTAAGGGTCCACTGAACAACATCCCATAGAGCACTTTTAGTCCAACAAAACAATAACGTTGTAATATGGATGGTAATTCCTTTGTTTACGTCTAATTTCTTCGGGGACAGTTATTGTTTGTATCCATTTGGAATAACTTACTCTCAAAAAACTGCATCTTGGTAGTAAAAAGCAACATGGTTTTGTAGCATACAGTGTCACAAACAGAATGAGACCATCCACAAAAAAAAGTCAAAGATACGCGGACTATTGTTTATTTGAATTCTGTTGCTCTCTGGTGATGGCTCATGACACACGCTGTGACGCACCTGTAATCTGTTGGGGGCGTAACTTAGCGATCGGCTTTTTGCACAAATAATAATTATTTTTTCTTCTTCTTCAACATTTTTCATATATGTGTGTGTGTTTTGTGGGGAATGTGGCTGTATCTGCATGATTACAATCTGTATGACCACACATCAGCGTGTGATTACTGTCTGTGTGACAGCTATCAGTGTGAATGTGGTCTATATGAACGACCATTAGAGTGTCATTATTGACTATATGGACCATCTGTATGATTACCATCTGTATGACCAGCCATCAGCATGTGATTACTGACTGTATGAGCAGCTATCAGTGTGAATGCGGTCTATATGAATAGAGTGTGATTATTGACTATATAGCCGGCCATCAGTATGATTACCATCTGTATGACCGGCCATCAGCATGTGATTACTGACTGTATGAGCAGCTATCAGTGTGAATGCTGTATGTCTAGCAATCACAGTATGTACTTGGGATACATAGTTAATTTTTTTCTTATTTATTTTTATTACTCAAAAATTATTCTTGTTGTATTTTTCTAGTGCTCAAATAAAGCACTTATACCATGTCTAAGATTCTGTCTATTGTTTTATAATTGAAAAACTATGCAGTGGTATGTATGACTAAAATAGTTTGTAGAACCCTTCAATACATTTGGTAAATAGTTTTCCTCAAACGGGGAGGGGGGCTGGGGGTATTAGGATTAGACATAGTCTCAGAAAAATGGTTGCAGGGATCTCATTTTTCATGGTATCTTCTTCAGATTTGAAATATAAAATCATGAGACATGTGACTTTCAACCCATTACTTTTCTGGATTGCTCCAGGACTGATTTCATGTATTTTTATTAGTGCTGTCAATAGATGACAAAAAAAATAACAAATTAATCGCATGTTTTTTCTGAACTTAATCACTTAGATCACTTCAGGTCTTAAAGTCTCTATTAATGAGCTGACGAGTTGAATCGGGTGTGTTAGATGAGGGAGACAGTGTTGGGCTGCTCCAAGACAGTTTTGAAATCCATTTCAGAGTTCTTAAAGGGGTCATATGATGTTGCTAAAAAGAACATTATTTTGTGTATTTGGTGTAATGAAATGTGTTTATTCGGTTTAAAGTTAAAAAAACACATTATTTTCCACATACTGTACATTATTGGGAAGGGAAGTCGTGGCCTAATGGTTAGAGAGTCGGACTCGTAACCCAAAGGTTGCAAGTTCTAGTCTCAGGTCCGGCAGGAATTGTAGGTGGGGGGAGTGAATAACCAGCGCTCTCTT